>NC_134136.1:81171777-81274277 GCF_040939455.1 Microcebus murinus | reverse complement strand
GAAAGAAAGGAAGGAAGAAAAGGAAGGAAAGAAGGAAGGAAGGAAGGAAGGAAGGAAGGAAGGAAGGAAGGAAGGAGGGAAGGAGGGAAGGAACGAAAGAGGGAGGGAAGGAGGGAAGGAAGCAAGGAAAGAGGGAGGGAAGGAAGGAAGGAAGGAAAGAGGAGGGAAGGAAGGAGGGAAGGAAGGAAGGAAGGAGCGAGAGAGGAAGGGAAGGAAGGAAAGAGGCAGAGAAGGAGGGAAAGAAGGAAGGAAGGAGAGAAGGAGGGAAGGAAGGAGGGAAGGAAGGAAGGAAAGAGGAGGGAAGGAAGGAAGGAGGGAAGGAAGGAAGGAGTGAGAGAGGAAGAGAAGGAAGGAAAGAGGCAGACAAGGAGGGAAAGAAGGAAGGAAGGAGATAAGGAAGGAGGGAAGGAAGGAAGGAAAGAGGAGGGAAGGAAGGAGGGAGGGAAGGAAGGAAGGAAGGAGCGAGAGAGGAAGGGAAGGAAGGAAAGAGGCAGAGAAGAAGGGAAAGAAGGAAGGAAGGAGACAGAGAAGGAAGGAAGGAGAGAAGGAGGGAAGGAAGGAGAGAGTGACAGTGAGAGCAAGAGAGAAAGAGAAAGAAAGAAAGGAAGGAAGAAAAGGAAGGAAAGAAGGAAGGAAGGAAGGAGAGAAGGAAGGAAAGAGGGAGAGAAGGAGGGAAGGAAGGAAGGAAAGAGGAGGGAAGGAAAGAGAGAAGGAGGGAAGGAAGGAAGGAAGGAAGGAGGGAGAGAGGAAGGGAACGAAGGAAGGAGGCAGAGAAGGAAGGAAGGAGAGAAGGAGGGAAGGAAGGAAGGAAGGAAGGAGAGAAGAAGGGAAGGAAGGAAAGAGGAGGGAAGGAAGGAGAGAAGGAGGGAAGGAAGGAAGGAAGGAGGGAGAGAGGAAGGGAAGGAAGGAAGGAGGCAGAGAAGGAAGGAAGGAGAGAAGGAAGGAAGGAAGGAGAGAAGAAGGGAAGGAAGGAAAGAGGAGGGAAGGAAGGAGAGAAGGAGGGAAGGAAGGAAGGAAGGAGGGAGAGAGGAAGGGAAGGAAGGAAGGAGGCAGAGAAGGAAGGAAGGAGAGAAGGAAGGAAGGAAGGAAGGAAGGAAGGAAGGAAGGAAGGAAGGAAGGAAGGAAAGAAGGAAGGAAGGAAGGAAGGAGGGAGGGAAGGAATTGCAGCAAAGCAGAACAAGGCAAGGTAAGCCCTGCTCCAGTCTGTGACTGTCAGGGGTCTTTCAGATTGCAGAGACCTTAGGGAGAGAGACAGACACCAGTCCCAATGATACAGGAAACCAGCTTCATGACAATTTCACGCCTTTCAGGAAAACCGGCAGCAACACGGCCAAAGGATACACTTTTAACAGTTGCAAAGCGGTGTGGAAACACCAGGTCTGGTTCCCCTGCTGCTGGCGGGGCACGTTCCATGCCGTGCCCGTGCCTCTTGCAAAACTATTAAAAGATTAAGTGGGCCAAATAGATTGGAACATCGGAGCATCTAAGACAAAACAAAACAAAACAAAATTCCGTGATTGCTTAATTTTTGTAAACAGAAACCATTTACGGGAATCTGAACTGCAAGCCTCACAGCTCCATCTGGACATAGGATATTTGTTGATATTGCTGATTGTGGTTTTGTAGATCATTAAACAGCCGTAATAAATCAGCAAGAGACATTCGCAGATTTAGTTGCCTTAGCCCTTTGTGCATAGTTTAAAAAATATTTTGTGGATTGATACTGGGTGCCTGGGATGTTTTCTGGTCAAATAATCTTCACTAGAGGGCAGTATACACCACATAACCAGGTTTTCCCTGGGGACCTAGAAGTTTATTTGGGGAGGGGTCCCATACGTTTTCTCACAGTACTGTAAAAAACCACTTCCTTAGAGAGTGATTATTCTCATCTATTTATATATTTTTACTTATAGTTATTTATTTTACAGAATAAAGGTAACTCACCCATATTTTCGAAAGATCTGGTCTCTTCTCTCCATCCACCATGCTTAATATTTGGCTTGGGGTGAGAACATCAGCTTTTTTTAAAGATAAAAAAAAGTCCTATGAATGAATATTGGGGAGAAGATATCTGTGCAAAAGGCTGATCACCAAGATATCTAAAACAGTCCGTGAGGTGTTTTCTTCCAAAGGAGCATGAAATTTAGCTTTTATTGATTGTACATACGGCTTCTCTCCGTGTTGTTTTTGAGCATTGACAAGGAGAAGGCTGGTGCTGCCTGTCACAAAAATGAAATCACAGGAACATTGGAAAGGGTTTGTTTCTCCATGGTTCAGGTTTAATAAACAAGCAATAACAGCAGCAACGAAACAGCAATCATCAAGATACAAAAACTGGAAGATAGAAGTTTGTTTAGACAAATCATTTAAAGCAAATGTGCATTTCAAAGAAAACTTAGATTGCAAGTTTTTGTTCTTTTGAGGGCTAAAGAAAGTCCTTCCTTCTGTAGTACTTTTTGTTTTATTTTGTTTTTTTTTATTTCAGCATATTATGGGGGTATAAATGTTTAGGTTATGTATATTGCCCTTGCCCCGCCTGAGTGAGAGCTTCAAGCATGTCCACCCCCCAGACAGTGCACACTGCACCCATTAGGTGTGAATATACCCATCCCCTCCTCCCACTCCCACCTGCCCGACACCCAATGAATGTTACTTCCATACGTGCACATAAGTGTTGATCGATTAGTTCCAATTTGCTGGTGAGTCCATGTGGTGCTTGTTTTTTCCATTCTTGTGACACTTCACTTAGTAGAATGGGCTCCAGCTCCATCCAGGATAACACAAGAGGTGCAAGATCACCACTGTTTTTTTGTGGCTGAGTAGAACTCCATGGTGTACATATACCACATTGTATTAATCCACTCATGGATGGATGGGCACTTGGGTTGTCTCCACATCTTTGCGATTGTGAACTGTGCTGCTATAAACATTCGAGTGCAGGTGTCTTTTTTATAGAATGTCTTTTTTTTCCTTTGGGTAGATGCCCAGTAGAGGGATTGCTGGATCCGATGGTAGGTCTACTTTTAGCTCTTTGAGGAATCTCCATGAGGAGTTTCTCTTTGCGTCTGATTTTACATCCCAGGCTGGAGACTTGTGTTGGGTGAGCACGTATACTTAGCGGAAGGACTCGAGATGAGATGAAGAACCCCACAGAGGGCGGAGCGTCAGAATGAACAGCGTGAATTCCACCTTCCCCGTGTTCCAAAAGTAAGCAGTTCACACTGCAGCCCAGACACTCTGAACGGATTGCCCGCACGGGTCAAAGCATTCGGGCCGTGGGGGCCGATGTACGCTAGGTGTTCTGCGTCACAAATCCTACAGCACTCTGTGAAAAATATCATCACCGCCAAACATTTGTTTCTAGCCTAGGCTGCTGAAAGAGCACAGATGTCTAAAAACACCGAGACGAGGGCTTGTGTCAATACGCGCACGGCCAACGCGGTGAAGCGACCGATTATAACAATTTAGTGTTTTACCTAATGAGCGTCGGCTCGTGAAAGAACACGGGCGTGCCCTCCCTGGGAAGCTGGGCGTTTGCTTTGGACTGGTGCACCGTCCCGCAAGCCAGGGCGTTTGAGCGCAGGCGGGGCAGCTCTGCAAGGAGTGGATTGAATGTACAGTCCGCTCGGGGCTGCTGGAGCAAGACGCAGAAAACGGCAACGGGACCTCTGAGGTCTCGCCCTGGGAGCAGCCAGTGGATGCGTCTCAGCAAATCCCTCAGAGGAATGCAGAGCCCTCTGATGCGGTTTTCTGGAAACATCCAGCTCCTCGACTGGCCCCAGGGCAAGCCCTGCTCCATGCGAGCCCTTCAGCCGGCAGCGAGCGCGCCCTCCCCTTTGAGCTGGGATGCCAAGCGGGGAGACGGTTTGCAAACACAAATAATAACGTCAGTCTCCAGCTTCCAAAACTCTTCTCACAAATAAATCTGAGGACCTTCTGGAACAGATTGAGTCGAGAAGCCAAACATGATGCAGATAAACCGGCCCAGAGTCTCTGCCTAACGCTTTAATCATCCTCCCAGTGTTAATGTTGCTAATCTTCCTTTTGGCTCTAGGGCTGTTTCTCCAATTAGGAAACATGCTAATTAATTATAATTAGTCTTTTTTTTTTTTTCAGCAGGGAGGAATTCGAGAAGGACTTTTGGATTGTGCCTACTTGTTTTTTGACATGAGATACATAGCAGTTTATTTCAGTAAAATATATGTGTGTGTGTGTCTGTCTCTTTTTATATACACACACATATTAAATATATATGCACATATGAAATATGTATGTTTCAGTTTGTTATAAATACATGCAAATAGCTATGTTTAAGCGGTGACATCAAGGTTGATAGTAATTTATGCAGGGTCTAGCTGGAGGAAGCATAAAGTGCTCATTATAAGTTTTAAAAATAATTAATTGAAGGAAAATTCACATGACAGAAAATTAGCCGTTTCACAGCCAAGAATTCTGCAGCACTTAGTATATTCACAGTGTTGTGCAGCCGCCATGCCTACCCGGTTCCAAAACGTCTTTATCATCCCAAAAAGAGACCCGTTAGCAGCCAATCCTCCTTCCCTGCCCCCCAGCCCTCATCAACCATTAATTTATCCTCTGTCTCTACGGATTCACCTTTTCTGGACATTTCCTGTAAATGGAATCATCCCACAAAAGGTCTTTTATACCCAGCTTCCTTCACTCAACACCATGGTTTTGAGTTCCACCCACCTTGCAGCACACATCAATGCTCCCTTCCTTTTCCTGGCTGAGTAATATTCCACTGTACACGGAGGGAACCACACATGGCCCACTTGCCCCTTTTTGGCTACTGTGAATAATGCTGCTATCTTTTTTTTTTTTTTTTAAGAGAATAGTCAAGAAAGGTTTGAGCTTCTAGTTTCTAAAGTAGTCGCTGCATTACAAAGCCGGTGACGGGTTTTGATCACTAAAGAATAGACTACTAGACCACGGCAGCTGCAGGTGCATTTGTGCAATGCTTAACAGAGCATCCGGGGATGAGACCAGTTCTTCGTAAGACTCCTGAGTCCTCCGTGATATGCAATAAATCTCTGGACTTGGAAGCAACCCTTTCCGCTGGGTCATGTGGGTAAATGAAGTTTATTTTCTCTTTTTTTGAAAAAAAATAACAAAAAAAAAACTAACACACCTCCTTAACAACACTTCTTCAATCTCTCTCCCTGCACGAGCAAAGGGGTTTATAGTTGCCTCTGTCTGGGGTAAGGGTAGGGGAGGAATCATCTCTCCTTTCTCTCATCACGGATTCTCCTTTCAGGAGGTCAGGTAAAGGGGTAAAGGTCTCAGCAATGGCTGACAAGAGACCTTTGGGCGCCACAGAAATCCAAAAACCAGACAGCAGCTTGGATCTCGGATGGGTTCTCAAAGTGGCTAAGTGCACAAGACAACAGATGGATTTTTATAGGCTTCAAAAGACAGATACAAGCAAAAAGCACTACCAGTGTAACCACATGCATAACTCTTTTAATATGTTGTGTTCCTTCTCTAGGGGTGTCTTAGTCCAGGTGGGCTGCAGTAACAAAATACCGTGGGCTGGGCAGCTGGCAAAATCAGGCATTGATTGCTCACAGCTCTGGAGGCTGGAAGTGCGAGATCCCGGCGTGGCAGGGGCCGTGTCTGGCGGGGACTCACCTCCTGGTTCACAGACGGCGCCTTCCCGCCGTGTCCTCACGTGGTGGAAGGGGCGAGGGAGCTCTCTGGGGCCCCTTTCATTTTAAGGACCCTGGTCCCATCCGTGAGGCTCCACCCTCAGGACCTCATCCATCACCTCCCAGAGGCCCCACCTGCCAACACCATCACCCTGGGGAGTGAGGATTCCGGCACATGAATTTTGGAGAGACATCAACATTCAGGCCACCCGACTAGGGCAGCCATGACAAAGTGCCACCAACAAAGTGTTTGCAGAATCACGAGCTCTGCGGTCCCAAACGACATGGGCAGGGGTCTTCTCTTCGCTGTGGGACCCTCTCCTGTTTTCCTCACCCAGGTGCACAGACCCTTCCATGGCTGACCTCTCCTTGCCCACTGCCTCCCTTTTCTGTTTCCCTGGGCTCCTCCCTGGAAACTGTGCAATTCGGAAGCTCGGGGTGGCTGCACACTTGCCCTGTCCCCTTTCCGTCCTGGTAAGACCATTACAGCCTCTGCCAGGACCGGCCAAGGGGGCAGAGATGGACACTTCGGGCGGTGTCTGTCCCACACTCATGAAAGCAGCGTGACCCCACAGGGGATAATTAAAGCCTAGCCACCCTGGGACACCATCGGCCACCTGGTTGGGGACAGCAGGTTCTTCAGCACCTAATACACAGAAACTGGAGTCCCTGCACCTGGATGCAAACCCTGCCGCTCGCCGACACCTGCTGCCCTTGCAGGGCTGAACATCTCAGGGCGAGCAACCTGGGTGACTCTGTTTGTCTATATCTGGCCACACACAGGAAATTATTACCCTGTAGGATTTTGAGTCCATTTTTTAAAAACAAAAATCTTAGAAGAAGAAGTGAGGTGATCACTTCTTATTTTTTGTTTTTATTTTTTTTTTGAGACAGAGTCTCCCTTTGTTGCCCAGGCTAGAGTGAGTGCCGTGGCGTCAGCCTCGCTCACAGCAACCTCAAACTCCTGGGCTCGAGCAATCCTCCTGCCTGCACCACCATGTCCCACTAATTTTTTTTTTGTATATATGTTTTTCGTTGGTCAATTAATTTCTTTCTATATTTAGTAGAGACGAGGTCTTGCTCTTGCTCAGGCTGGTTTCAAACTCCTGACCTTGAGCGATCCTCCCGCCTCGGCCTCCCAGAGTGCTGGGATGACAGGCGTGAGCCACCACGCCCGGCCAGGTGATCACTTCTGACTCCAGCCCCCAAGAACGAGCTGACCCCTGTGGTCCAAGCCTTAAGGATGAGGCCAACCCAAGCCCCAGAGATAATTCCTGAGCTAATGAGGGCAGAGAGAAAAAGTGTGGAGCTCTGAGATCATGGAAATAGAAGCCTCAAATCAGAAACAAGACCCCCATTCATGCCTGACCGCATGGAAATGCATTTTGTAGACTCTACCATTGACCCAAGACCTAGGACTCTACGTCTTGGACCGACAAGTGTCGCCTACTCATTCCCCAGGCTGCAAAGACGCCACCACCACACCTGTGTCCAGTGACACAAAAGTCTCTTTCTAGCTGGACATACATGTCCCAACACTGAATTTTTTTCTTCTGCAAAGACCTTCTTGTAACCGCATTCAAATGGACATACACACACACACACACACACACACACACACACACAAATGGAGGAAAGAGAGAGCTGGCATGTCTTCATTCTGGTCTCACTTATCACAAGCAGGTGCATTGTCTCTGAAATCTTAAATACCGTGGCAATCGGCATTTGACCCCAATACTTTAGCTATTAAGTGTCTCCCCAAGACCCTAATAACCCTTCCCAATCTGAGCTTGGTCTTAGACCACCAGCTCTGTCTAACTTTCTTTCTTTCCTTCTTTCTTTCTTTCTTTCTTTCTTTCTTTCTTTCTTTCTTTCTTTCTTTCTTTCTTTCTTTCTTTCTTTCTTTCTTTCTTTCTTTCTTTCTTTCTTTCTTTCTTTCCTTTCCCCTTTCCTTTCCTTTCCTTTCCTTTCCTTTCCTTTCCTTTCCTTTCCTTTCCTTTCCTTTCCTTTCCTTTCCTTTCCTTCCCTTCCCTTCCCTTCCCTTCCCTTCCCTTCCCTTCCCTTCCCTTCCCTTCCCTTCCCTTCCCTTCCCTTCCCTTCCCTTCCCTTCCCTTCCTTTCCTTTCTTTTCCTTTCTTTCCTGAGCCACCATTATCCCTCAGGCTGCAAACCTGGGTCATCACCGAAAACCACGTTCTATGAGGTGAGGCTGCACCCGGGCTCTGACCAGTCACCTGCTGGTCAGGGGTGATGTCCCACCCTGCCCGGTCTGTAGGCTATCTGGGAATCTTTCCTCCAGCCCCTGGGGAGGTTCTTGCCCGCATGTCCCGCCGGGACCATCGCAAACCTTTGCAAGTTCTTTTTGCCTCTTCTCTGCCCTGCTGTTTACTTCGTTACACGAAGAACTCACCCAAGGCATCTCAAAGCAATTCAAGCCTTCTGCGCTGGGCTCACATGCCTGCCTCGGTACCTCTCATTGCCGGGCCTCATGTGCCTTGAAATCTCTTTCCATCTGATGCCTAATTCCAGTGCAATTCCTGCAGGATTGCTCGGGCGATGACAAAGCCGTCAAAGCCCTTCCAATCACTTCCCACAGGTTAGAGCAGGGATCGGCACACGTTTTTTTTTTTCATTTTGCTTTTGCAAACGGCCAGGTAGTAAATTAGCTTTGGCTCCGTGGGCCGCCTGGACTCCCCGGCCAACGCTAAACTCTGCCGTCGTGTTGAGAACGCTGACACAGAAAATGCAGAAATGAGAGGGCGTGGCTGTTCGCCGATGAAACTTTGTTTTACGGAAACAGGTGGTGGGTCCAGATTTGGCCAGTGGACTATCTTTGGAGGATCTCTGAGCTAGAGGATAAAAACTACATGTCGAGGTGTCACGAGCAAGGTGGTGCATTCTCTCACCATGTGCTCTGATGCCACCAATGATGCCCTGACCCCCAGGACCTCAGATGGCGGCTGTGTTTGCACACGGGTCTTTAAAGAGGTGACTAAGGTAAACTGAGGTCACTAGGGTGAGCCCTGGTCCAACAGGACTGGTGTCCTCATAAGCAGAGGAGACGAGGGCACAGACAGGCACAGAGGGACGACCCCTTGAGGACACAGGGAGGAGACGGTGTCCACACGCCCAGGAGAGAGGACCCAGGAGGAAGCAGCCTTGAGACACCTGGATCTGGGACTTCCAGCCTGCAGGACGTGAGAGATCCAATGTCATTTGCTGAAGCCGCCCGGTCTGTTGATACTCTGTCATGGCCGCTGTAATTACGAGGCTAATACGGGCACCGTCTCAGTACCCCAGAAGTCACACTGCTTTTTTGCCTTCTTTGTTTGTGTGGGCACAGAGCCATCCTTAACAAGATGTGCTTGTGGAATCTGTCGCTGTGAAGTTCCAAAAGGCCGACGTCTCAGAGATTCAAGGTCAGGCCCCAAGTCCTGTCATCCCATCTCAAACCAAGACCAGAAATTGACTCTCTTTGGAAATCTCACTTTTCTCCCCACCCCTCCGCCCCTCTGCTTTTGGGAAGCCGGCTTACGAGAGTGGCTTGCTTCGCAATTTTCCATTCTGCCCTGGTCCAGCAGACCCTACAATGCACGTATTTGTCTTGGTGCAATAATGCTCACTACTCTTTTATTTTTTTTTATCCTCAACGCCGTTTCTAGCCTGGCTGCGGGGTGTGGAAAATTGAGGCCACGGCGCCAGGATCTCAGACCTTCCCGACTCTTGCTAGGAATAAAAATAGCGTCTGCGATCGGTCCAAACCGACTCTTTGTATTCACCAAGTCCTCCAGGCGATCCCCGATCCCTTTTTGATTTCATCTCTGCTGCCTGTGCTACTTCGAGAAAACACGCTGAATGTTCTTATTTTTAAATGATGTTGTATGAGCCTGGCCCAGAACTGGGGTGTCTGCATTCGTCACGAGCCAACGTGCGTGTTCCCGGAAGGGCAGAGACGCCCGGCCGCACCTGGCTCTTCCCAGCTCCTGAGAATTGCTTGCGTTGGCCGAGACTGACAGAACTCACCGCCACGGGACTGCGGAGCGTTGCCAGCAAAATCACGCTGCGCGTCTTCAAAATTCCTGTGCACGTCGATTGAACTCGAGTAGCTCAAGATGGTCTTGTCTGGTCTTGTTCACTATGAGACAGCAGGGAGAGGCGTTCGGAGCGTGCACTGCAATACGGTCAACGTGATTTGCAACAAAACCGAAATGCCTACGGATGCAACTCGCTCAGATGAAAAGAGACTGTTGGATTGGCTTTCCGTTAGAACCAGTCCTTTTTCTGGTGTTCCCCTTCCTGGAATTTCGTAGTATCAATGTCACCACTCACATCTGACTTTATTTAGCTCTTAGGTACAGAAGTTCTCATGCACGGGTTCGTCTGCAATACATTCGTCTGAAATAAGCACGGTGCAATCGAAATTCTGCTTATAATTGGAAGGCTGGCTAATGAAAACATTAACAGGGGGGCACGGGGAAAAGTCTCTACTCATTGTCATCTTCGAAAATTGTCCATAGGTGTTACGCTCTTTGTGCTAGCATACACTTGCAAGTAACAGTGTTTCCATTTATCAATTCTGGAAGCTTGGCCAAGTTCCCTGAGCTTCTATTCCTTTATGCGTAAGACGGAGTTGATAATAGTATCCACCCCGCAGAGAGAGGACACGTGCTGGGGAAAAGATATATAGAGGTAGATAAATACAGACAGAGAGCGGGAGAGAGAGAGAGTTGAGATGAGACGCTACCCTCGTGGATTTGCAGATGGGGCCCCGCCGGCAGCCTCTAGAATTTAGGAAAAAACAAAAAAACAAAAAAACAGGAAACGTATTTTTCCCCCGAAGCCTCCGGAAGAAACCAGCCCTGCCAACCCATTTCCGATTCCGAGCTCCGGAGAGATCGGGGAGGAGAGGGGGGACAAGGGAGGGAAGACCCAAAGTGCCTGGTGAAGAGCCGGCTTGTTTGGGATCGAACGTGGTCAGGGATGCGTACGGCCCCCTTTAGAAGCTGGGGCTGGCTGCCCACAAGTCAGGATTGGGCCCGTCTCTGAGCTGTCTTAAAGAACGTTGTTATTTTGTGGCATCCTGAGCAGAAGCTGGTAGTTGATATACCTGAAGTTCATTCTCAACTGAGTCCAAGTGTTTCTGGGGTGGTTAATGTCCCCAGCTTAACTAACTACATTCTATAGCCTCTCATCCAACTTAAGTTCCACAGAATAATGGCAGAAGTGTGGAACATTTAGGAGGACTGCCAAGTAAGAGCTAAATCAGTTGGCACGTGGTAGCCCATTTTTGTTCCTCCCTACTTCCTGGGATGTGGACACAGTGGCTGGAGCTTCAGCATCCATACTGAGCCATGAGTCAAACTTGAGGGTGAACGTCATGTGTCATGCATTGGGGTGGTAAAGCGGATAAAAGGAGTCTAGTTCCTGAGCACCTTGCAGCCGGCATCTTTGGAACATCTTTGTTCCAAATCGTCTGTAGTTTCCAGGTTTTGTTGTTTTTACTTTTGCCGTCTCTGAACAAGACATTCACCTGTTTTGCACCCTCTTAAGGAAAACCACCTAGTGCGCCTTACAGAACCGCCTGGCTGCCATCTCGTTTGTAAACATCTTATTCCTGTTGCGATTTCCATTTCATCGCCACCATGCTTCTCTAGGTATCTGCTCTAGGTATCAGGACACGAGTGCGAGACTGTCATTATGAGAAGAAACCAAACATTTCTGTATTTTTTTTTTTTTGAGACAGAGTCTCACTTTGTTGTCCAGGCTAGAGTGAGTGCCGTGGCGTCAGCCTCGCTCACAGCAACCTCAAACTCCTGGGCTTAAGCAATCCTGCTACCTCAGCCTCCCGAGTAGCAGGGACTACAGGCATGCGCCACCATGCCCGGCTAATTTTTTCTATATGTATTAGTTGACCAATTAATTTCTTTCTATTTTTAGTAGAGACGGGGTCTCGCTCTTGCTCAGGCTGGTTTCGAACTCCTGACCTTGAGCTATCCACCCGCCTCGGCCTCCCGGAGTGCTAGGATTATAGGCGTGAGCCATCGCGCCCGGCCTAACATTTCTGTATTTTAACCCAAAATGGGATTAGGCAACTGTCACCTTATTGCTCCCTTTGGCCCAATCCATAGCATCCTGCGAGGAAGCACAGGATGTGTGTTTGCATGCACGTTTAAGGTTGCAAGGTAAAAGGAAGGAAATTCAACACTTACGTGCACATACGGAAGTAACATTCACCGGGTGTGGGGCAGGTGGGTAGGGGAGGAGGGGATGGGTATATTCACACCTAATGCATGCCGTGTGCACCGTCTGGGGGATGGGCACACTTGAAGCTCTGACTCGGGCAGGGCAAAGGCATTATATGCAACCTAAACATTTGCACCCTTGTAATATTCTGCAATTTTTGAAAAAAAAAAAAAAAGAAAACAAATGCTCCTTCTCTTCCCAGAGCTTCTTGGTCAACCCCCCCAGGAGACTCCCAGTCTGGCAAGTGTGAGAAAATTAGCACTTCCCTAGCACACGGGCCAGGGTCTGCTTGTCCACATCTGCTTCCTGACGTTACTTGGTGGGAGGTCAGAGAAGGGAGCCGTGGAAAATTCTCGAGCCCCTAAAGATCACGGCAGAGACTAGCGGTGAAGTCCAGCTGTCATTTTGTGTCAGGAAATGCCCTTGCAGGTGTCTAAATATGCTACTCTCGTCTGCGGGTTCCCCAGTTTGCTGGGAGTTAAAGACAAAGTTCCCTCCCCTTTGAAAGGAGACGTAGGATGCTATCTCGGGCGTTCTCTATCTTCGGCCAAATCAGAAAAGTGAAATCACAAAAAAAAGGAAATTTTGCAAGATGTACACCTTAGGCTATTATCCAACCATCCAATTTCTTTTTGGGGACACTATGGATCCACAGGGGTTTTGTTAAGATGGTGAGACAGGAAGCTGGGATTCAAAAGGCCCGCTGAAGAGTGAACAGTGGTGCGCTTTGCAGAAATGAAGGAGGCTGGATGAGGTACTGCCGGTTGGAGCCCCACGGGGACCACAGTTCACACAGAAGTTCCCAGAGCAGAGATTTTCACAGAGGCAATGACCGGGAACGAGAGGGAAGAACAGACAGAAAAAGGGAGGTCGGGGGAGGCTTCCAGAGAGCCAGATTCTTGCAGGGAGCTCTGCCGGAAACAAACGGGGAAGGAAAAGCAAGTCTTGTCGAGAGAGGGAAGCTGCAGAGTGGGACCCAGAGTCAAGTCAGCAAGAGCTTAGGAAGGTGTGGCAGCCACCTACCGACTGGAAGGTGTGGGGGCCCTGTGAGCTCACTGGGGGGCAGGTTCTCTCCAAGGTGGGATCCGGGGAGTTTCGGATCCTGTTATTTGATAGTTTGGGTCCTTCCTTCCTTCCTTCCTTCCTTCCTTCCTTCCTTCCTTCCTTCCTTCCTTCCTTCCTTCCTTCCTTCCTTCCTTCCTTCCTCCCTCCCTCCCTCCCTCCCTCCCTCCTTCCTTTCTTCCCTCCTTCCTTCCTTCCTCCCTCCCTCCCTCCTTCCTTCCTTCCTTCTTTCCCTCCTTCCCTCCCTCCCTCCCTCCCTCCCTCCCTTCTTTCCTTTCTTACTTCCTTCCTTCCCTTCTTCTTTCTTTCTTTTGTTCTTTCATTCTTTGGCTTTCTTTCTTCCCATGGGGGTACATGCATTTTGGTTACATAAATTGCTTTTGTATCATTTGAGTCAAAGTGTGTCCATCCCCCAGACAGTGTGCATTGTACCCGTCAGGAGTGAGTTTACCCATCCCCGCCCCCCCCTCACGTGATTGATTTCCGATGAATGTTACTACTATATGTGCACTTAAGTGATGATTGATACCAATTGCATGGTGAGTCCATGTGGTGCTTGCTTTTCCATTCTTGTGCTACTTCGCTTAGTAGAATGGGCTCCAGCTCCATCCAGGATAACACAAGAGGTGCTGGATCACCGTTGTGTTTTGTGGCTGAGTAGAACTCTATGATGTACACATACCACATTTTATTAATCCAGTCATGCATTGATGGGCACTTGGGTTGTTTCCTCATCTCTGCAATTGTGAATTGTGCTGCTATAAACATTCAAGTGCAGGTATATTTTATATAGAATGTCTTGCTGATTTGTTCTAAAGAGTTCACTTTAAGAGGCCAGGAAGAGAGCAGAGCAAGGGTTAAATAAATGGGCATTGCACCACCAATACAGAATAACCCAGGAACACTTGTGAAAAAATTAGTTTGCATAAAGCGGTCCATCATGAAGCTCTTGTCATCACATACACACACAGACACACAGACACGCACACACACGCACACACACATACACACAGACACGCACACACACGCACACACACATACACACAGACACGCACACACACGCACACACACAGACACGCACACACACACACACAGACACACAGACACGCACACACATGCACACACACAGACACACAGACACGCACACACACGCACACACAGACACGCGCACACACGCACACACACACACAGACACGAACGCCTCCCAACTGAGGACAACAACTGAGATACGGACTTTGCCAAATTCTTGGCAGAAAACAAAAGCAAAACCCCAAAAATGCAACTCCAAGTCTCTCCTGAGCAGTCGCTGATTTTTATTGCACAATCCTAAAATGTCAGTCCGCCGTCTGGAAAGTTCTGTCAGGAGAGCGATCTGCGTTCAGTTTCCTGTTAACCCCGTGCTAGACTCTGGCTTCCCTTTTAGCAGGTCAGCTGAGGTTAATCCCTGGCTCTATTGGCAGTGGAGGGTGCATATTTCCTTGGAGTCGATCCACCGGGTTTTCCAACCTGACAGCCCTCCTCCCCACTCGCCCCTCGCTGAGTCGCTCACTGGCATCTCCCCGACCCCTTTATTAACTCCTAGTCAACTTGTCAAAGGATACTGAATCCCTAGCAAGGGGCTAAAAGCATCAGCATCTTGCCAGCCCTAAAAGTTAACAGCGGAGCACCCACAGGGTGGCCATGTCCATTACCCCGAGAGGACCACAGGGCGCTATTTTATCCACAGGGGACCCGTCTGCCCAGCTTGCCCTTTTGAAAAGAACAATTGTTTCTGCCCTCTTCATTTCTTTCTTCCCCAAACTGTTCTCTCATGGTCCTGCAGTCTCTATCACATGCTCTGACCTTCACACTTCCTGCCTCTGTTGTATTCTGTCATTGCACACTAGGCTCAAGTGCAGTTTCGTGGCAGAGCTGTGTGAATTTTGAGGGGTATTTGAGTCGGATTGCAATTAATAGTACAGTCACGTCCCACTTAAAGATGTTTTCATCAACAAAGGGGGGGGGTCTCATAAGATTTTACTGGAGCTGTCCTACACAGGTGTACCTTTTTTTTTTTTTATCATGATATCAGGTTTTCACTGCACCTGTTTTGTGCTTACATATGTTTAGATACACAGATACTTACGGTCCTGCTACAGTGGCCCACAGTGTTGAGGACAGTGACCTGCTGTGCAGGTGTGCAGCCCGGTGGGGTCAATAGGCTACACCATAGAGCCCAGGTGTGTAGCAAGCTGCTCCATCATTGTAGTTAAGCTGCTCTTAACACTATGTCCTTGTGTTAAGGACACTGTATGATGTTCACACAGTAGTTAAATTGCTAAAGATTCATTCATCAGAACATATCCATGTGGTTAAGTGACACATGACTGTGTTAGCCTTCGCCATTGCCGAGGTCCAAATCTTTACATACCTCCCACCCCAAAAGTTGATAAGGCGCCGTCTGTGAACCAGGAAGTGAGTCCCCGCCAGACACAGCCCCTGCCACGCCGGGATCTCGCACTTCCAGCCTCCGGAGCTGTGAGCAATCAACGTCTGTTGTTTATAAGTCACCCCATCCATGGGATTTTGTGATAGCAGCCCAGAAGGACTAAGACAGCCACAGATTGCAATGTGAGAAACCCCATGCTTTTAGGCAAAGGAAACATTAGGGCATGCATTTCCTCAGAATTCGGTCTTTAACCTGGCATACCATTCCAGAGGCCATTTTGCAATATAATTTAAAATGTGCTAATAACACGGGCCTTTCCCTTGTGTTCCTGCTACTGTCTTATTTTCTGTTCCCTGATCAGTAAGTCACATCGCAAAAAGCATCGGTGGAAATGAAGAACGCTACCATTCCCTCCAGCGCAACGTGTTTTAAGCTCTTGAGATAACTTGCATGTATAATAATTTTGTATATATATATATATATATATATATATATATATATATATATATATAAAACCCCAACAACTTCTGCTTCCAAAGGATAAGATGCTACAGAATCAGGAGTCCCTTCTGGGCATGTTCTAACCCTTTGAATTATAATCTGGGGACACAATGAACACCAGAAAAGAACCAAAGCTTTGGTATACCCAATGGTGACATTAAAATGGGAAAGAGATTGAGTTTACTCCAAAGCACACAACAACAATGAAGTGCATTACAAGCCCTGTCTGTGTAGAATACTTCTTTGAGTGCTGGAAAATCTAAGTATCATTCCTCAGAGGACCATCCTACCTGGGAGTAGCATTTTTTTTTTGAGACAGAGTCTCACTTTGTTGCCCGGGCTAGAGTGCCGTGGCATCAGCCCAGCTCACAGCAACCTCAGACTCCTGGGCTCAAGCGATCCTCTTGCCTCAGCCTCCCGAGTAGCTGGGACTCTAATTGTTTTTCTTTCTATATATTTTTAGTTAGCCAAATTAATTTCTTTCTATTTTTAGTAGAGACGGGGTCTCGCTCTTGCTCAGGCTAGTCTCGAACTCCTGACCTTGAGCCATCCGCCTGCCTCCCAGAGTGCTAGGGTTACAGGCATGAGCCACCTCACCAGTCCTGGAGTAGCAGATTTTTGAGGTCTGAAGTTTGTCTGTTCTTCTTCTCACAGCTTATAACAAATTTTTTTTTTGGCATACACATTTGGGAAGGCAGATGCCCGGAGGTGGGATGTCCCATTGTTCTTCTCAGGGGCCACTGTGCAAACAGTGCCTTACCATGCACACAGACAGGAAACATAGATCTGCAAGCATGACCTCATGTGTGTGCTATTCAGTGATGTCATGAAAGAGTTGGCTACACTGTAGCCAAGAAAAAAGGGTGAATTTTAACCTTGGAGATCCCAACACGTTGACGAAGATAAACTCAGTCTCTGTGAACCATTGAGGTTGTATCTTTTGTTGCACAAAAACATCTCCATGCTTGAAACACACATCTCTGTCATATGTACAGAGAACAGGAAGACTTTGTTTTCTCTCAACCTTCCAGAGCTAAGGCTTCCTTTCTTAAATCCCCAGCACGTTAGATGCAAAAGAAATCCACCAGTAAGACAGGCCTCTAAGGGAACAAGACACAGTCATTACAACAAACATTGTAGTTTTGTCCTGCTAAGGCAAAAGATTTTAATCCGCAGGTGGATAGCCCTGAAGCTGACTTCATCGTTTATAGCTCTGAGGTTTATAGAAACGAAAGGTTTGCACGATAACACACATGCGGAAAGCAAACATTTTCGTTATCTATAAACAAAATCAAAGACGGTGAATTTGGATCAACTGCGATGATCTACATGTTTTAAGCAAAAAAAAAAAAAAAATTCTTTCTTCTTTTGAAACAGTCCAGCGTCGTGGCAGCAAAGCGTGGATTACAATTAGATCATCTCAGCGTGGACCTAGTTTCCCATGCAATTGGCACCTCACTAATCTGTCTAACAGGTGAATTGCTCATGACATGCTGGGTTTGGTGTTTATCTGATTAAATGTGGTTAGGATCACTTTTTAGCTTATCTACCTACATGTGTTCCGGATTGTTTTGTTCCCTTCAAAATATTGGGTGGAGTGTGGCATACTATATCGAATTAGTTGAAAGAAACCATCTGATGCTCGACAGTGTGAACAGGATTGCGCGTGTAAGCTGGCCCAGCGTTCTGCGCTGCATAGAAAACAGTGCTATTCGTGCTCCAAACATCTCACCGTCAGGTTTGCAAGGGACCGAAGCTGGGGTTGAGCTAGCTCTGTCTGAAAACGTCCGGCATCGCTTATCTCCAAGGCAGGCTGTTCTGATACGGTGACAGTTCTGATCGCAGGACACTCTGCCCTCTGTTGATGTATGGTCCTGGCTGCTCTCTTAGCTCCACGTCCTCAACCCAGGGAGCTCTCCACGCTTTTCTCAGTTTGTCCCTTCCGGTGCTGTGGCCCGGACACTCTCTCTCCAGGCAGCAAACGAGGGCCACGCTCAGTCTCCACTTGCTCGTTTTTCTGCCTCTTGGGGACCAATGCCCCTCACCGCGGGGTGTCCAGTCTTGAAGGCAGTGCTTCCAAAAATGATGGCCTGTTTATTTTTCGGTCATTGGGTCATTCCCCTCCCTCCACGGTGACCATGGAGAGTGTAAGTATGGGGGCTCACACATCCTGCTATGGCTGTGACATTTCCCCCCCTATTTTAGCCCCAAATGCCCACATCCCGTGGGTTGTGTTTAGTAGTGAACTCCTAAGTTCTGGGTAAACCAGGCCTGCCTCAGTGGAACTTGGGGTGGTATTCTTGCACTCAACTTTTTTGATCTCCCTGGTGTAACAGCAACGTGGTCCTAATTATTTCATTTCTGTGTCAGGCGCTTATATAAAATCTGTGCTGCTCACAGTGTCTAAGACATAACTGTGCTCTCTGTAGCCAGTGTTATATTCTTATAAAGTTTATTATTTTTTGAGACAGAGTCTCACTCTGTTGCCCTGGGCTGGAGTGCCGTGGCGTCAGCCTTGCTCACAGCAACCTTAATCTCCTGGGCTCAAGCGATCCTCCTGCCTCAGCCTCCGGAGCAGCTAGGACTACAGGCATGCACCACCATGCGCGGCTAATTTTTTATATATATTTTTGGTTGCCCAGCTAATTTTTATATCTGTAATAGAGACGGGGTCTTGCTCTTGTTCAGGCTGGTCTGGAACTCCTGACTCAAGCGATCCTCCCGCCTCGGCCTCACAGAGTGCTGGGATTACAGCCGTGAGCCACTGCGCCCTGCCCTAAAGTTTATGATTTTTTTTATGGTTTATGAAAACCATAAAAATTGAGACCTAGGGGGGAAAAATTAACAATGAAATATATATTTATATATACGTGTGTGTATGCATATATCACTCATACCCATCACACCTGCGTGACCACAGCAGTGACGTGGGTTATTACTCTTTTTAAAGTCCTCTGGTCACTTTAAACCAACACAAGCTGCTCTTTTTTTGAGTTCGGGAGGAAAGAGAGACAGGCAGAGATCACTGTGTGCCGAGGAGAGTAATCCGAAAGATATTTGGGGAGGAGCACAGGAAGTGGTAGGAATAAACACAGCAGGGACCACATGCTGGCCGCCTCCACACAGACTGCCTCTGAGGCCAAAGGCACCCATGCCAGGAAATAAAAATAAAGACATATTTCAGTTTTTTATTACATCTCCTTTCCTAATATGCAGCTGTGTGTTAACATTAATGGATGCCTGGGATTTCCCCCCACCCATCCCCACATTTCAAGCTTCATAGCACCCTAAACCTCAGTGTTGGATGCAGCCCTAAATCCAGACACCCCAATTCTTTCGAGTAACATCCTTACCCAGGGTCATAAATCAGAATCCTGCGTGGAACACTATCAAAATTCATGCACCCGATTCTAGTTCAGCATCTCTGGGGGAAGGAAGAGAATCTTAGCGACCTATTCTGAAAAAAAAAAAAAAAAAACCAAAAAACAAAGATCCCAGATATAGATATTTCTGACATGAACTCTTCAAGAGTCACTGTTATAGGGAAAAAAGAACAGCTTAAAAATTGTTACATTTTTCTACCCGATCCTGACAATTATGTGAATGAGAAAATGACATATGTTGCAACTGACCAGCCAAGCTAAAAAGATTTTTTTTTCCCCTCTTTTGTGTATTCTTTAGAAAATGAGGACACTGTAACACACAGCGCAGCCAATTTTGCAGAGCCTGGGGCCGGGAGTCTCCAGCTGGCTGTGGCTCATACAAGCGGCCGTATATATAGGCAGGATGGAAACTGTACCACCTGACTTGGTGCACGCAGCACAAGATAGGAGAGCATTTTGGCAGGCAAAGCGACTCAGCTGCAGGGAGCTCTGGGCTCCCTGGGCTTCCCCTCTGCCTCTCACCTGTTGACAACACACACCAATGCCTGGATGTATGGATCTCGGCGGGAAGTGGAAAGTAAACGGGGAAACAGAAATGTAGAATTCTAATATCAGCCCAGGTTGGAGGGCAGCAGAGGGAGGCTTGCTGATAAACATTGCATAAATAACTGCAGACGATCTGCCTTGGGTTGGGCTGATGGTAGAAGGCACAAAAGAAGGTTGCTCGGACTGACTCCCCAACCTGGAATTGAGCCGAGCAATGGGCGGGGAGAGGCAGGTAGCCATGGGTAGACTGGGTTTTAAGAAGAAGTCAAACGCAGGACAAACTGGTCCCATGTCTACTTGGGTTCATAACCCTTCCCCTCGCAAAGCAGGCTGTTGTTCAGAGGCAGCAAAGCAACCACTTGGGGCTTAAATTCTTTCCAGACTTAGCCTTCTGTGGAACAGGGTTTTGTGCCCAATATGTAGTAAGGAGGTTGACTTTTATCTGTTTCTCTTCCTCCTTTTCCTCCTCCTCCTTCTTCTTTTTCTCCTCTTCCTTCTTCTCTTCCTTTTTCTCATCTCCTTTTTCCTCTTCTATGTCTCCTCGTTCTTCAGGGATCACCCTTCATGTATAGATTGATGCCCAAACAATGTGATTTGAGCCCAGCTTGGGCAGTGGAGGAGAGTTTGGTCTTTGTAGGGTGCCCTCACTAATGCTCGCATCGACCCACAGCACCTAAAATGCGACATAAGTCCTGCCCTTAATTCCCTAAATGCAGATAGATCTAGGTGGCGACATATGTCACAATCTTAACATGTAGGCCAATGAGAGATTAAGAAGCAGGAAATAAAGGAAAGGAAAAGGACCTTAACTTGGAAACTGGCAATGACAGCTCCTAATGTCCACTGCCGTGGTCCCCTCTGGTGGGACCCAGAAGACACTCTTGATGTGTTTCACTGAGCGTGGCATTTTACTTCTGTGATTCTCCTCACAAAATCCTAGAAGTCCAGGCTGATCATGAAAAAAATATCTGAAAGTTCTAAGTTGAGGGACAACCTACAGAAGACTTGGGTTGTCCTCAGTGCTGTCAAGGTCATCAAAGATAAGTCTGAGAAACTATCATGGCCAAGAGGAGCCTAAGAAGATGTGACAGCTAAGTGTAATTAATATAAGGTCCTGGGTGGGTGCTGGAACAGAGAAAGGATATTGGGGGGAAACCATGGAAATCTAAATAAAGTAGGAAATTTGGACGGTGATGGTAGTGATGATGATGGTGATAGTGATGATGATGGTTATGACAGTGATGATGATGGTGATGATGGTGGTCAAGGTGGTGATGGTGATGGTGATGGTGATATTGGTTGCAATAATGATGATGGTGATGGTGATAAATAATGATGTGATGGTGATGATGGTGATGATGGTGATGATGGTGATGGTGATGATGATGGTGATGGTGATGATGATGGTGATGGTGGTGGTGAAGTGGTGATGGTGATGGTGATATTGGTTGCAATAATGATGATGGTGATGGTGATAAATAATGATGTGATGGTGATGATGGTGATGGTTATGGTGATGATGATGGTGATGGTGATGATGATGGTGATGGTGATGATGAGGATGATGTTGGGGATGATGGTGATGTTGATGATGGTGATGATGATGGTGGTGATGGTGATAATGATGGTGAAAGTGATGGTGGTGATGGTGATGATGATGGTGATGGTGGTGATGATGATGGTGGTGATGATGATGATGATGATGGTGATGGTGATGATAATGATGGTGATGGTGGTGATGATGATGATGATGATGGTGATGGTGATGATGGTGATGATGGTGATAATGATGGTGATAGTGAGGGTGGTGATGGTGATGATGATGGTGATGGTGATGATGATGGTGATGGTGGTGATGATGATGATAACAGTGATACAAGCCTCCAATAAGAGATAGGGTTGTTTCTATGTATGGATCTTGTGTGGTCTAGCAGGAACACAGGGAAGACTTTCAGGGAACCCAGATCCCTTTACTATCTTTTCTGCTCTACTAAAGGGTGGAATTCTTGTCTATTTGCTCAGAAAACTATACCTATAGGAACTAGCCCTCAGAAAAGTAAAAAAAAAAAAAAAAATGCAGCAGAGGGTCATCCCATTTTCCTCTTATCTCATAGCTACACTAGGTCACATGCTGCCACTAGCTGTAAGGGAGGCTGTGGAATGTACCCCTACCAGGGACAACATGTGCCCAACAAAACTCAGGGGCCCTCTATGACAAAAAGGACAAAGGGAAGAATGGGTAGTGGTAGGGTTATCCGTCTGATGCAGTCCTCAGGGAGTTGAGAAGTGGAACCAGGAAAATAGCAGAGTGACTAAGAAGACAGGGGCAGAGTGGAAAGGGAGGTTATCAACAGACTTGATGGAACATTCTAATGGAGTAGATCTGATGTGGCAGTGAGGGCAGGACAGGGGCTTGGAAAATGTTGCCATGGTTTCTTATTTGGATACCAACATATGGTGGCTCATTGAGATATAGCGTGTAAAAATAGTACGTTGGCGATTGAGGAGATGCTATGGTTTGAAGGTTTTCCTCCCCTCATGCAATGGAAATGTGATCTCTAATGCAATAGTCTTGGGAGGTGGAATATCCCATGAGGTGCTTAGGCAATGAAGACTCTGCCTTCATGGCTGGATTAATGCAGCTATTAAAAGGGCTTGAGGGAGTGGATTCTCTCTCTCTGTCACTCTCTCTCTCTTTCTTCTTCTTCTTCTCCTCCTCTTCCTCCTCCTTCTTCTTCTTCTTTTCCTCTTCTTCTTCTTCCTCTTCTCCTCCTCTTCTTCTTCTTCTTCTTCTTCTTCTTCTTCTTCTTCTTCTTCTTCTTCTTCTTCTTCTTCTTCTCTTCTTCTTCTTCTTCTTCTCTTCTTCTTCTTCTTCTTCTCTTCTTCTTCTTCTTCTTCTTCTTCTTCTTCTTCTTCTTCTTCTTCTTCTTCTTCTTCTTCCTCTTCTTCCTCTTCTTCCTCTTCCTCTTTCTCTTCTTCTTCTTCTTCTTCTTCTTCCTCTTCCTCTTCCTCTTCCTCCTCCTCCTCCTCCTCCTCCTCCTCCTCCTCCTCCTCCTCCTCCTCCTCTTCTTCTTCTTCTTCTTCTTCTTCTTCTTCTTCTTCTTCTTCTTCTTCTTCTTCTTCTTCTTCTTCTTCTTCTTCCCTGTGAAGACACAAACATTCTCCTCTCCAAAGGACACAGCCATTCAAGGTGTCACCTTGGAATCAGAAAGACCAGGCCCTGACCTACAGGTAGCTTGATTTTTTTACTACCAAGCTTTCAGAATTTGCAAGAGAATAAATTTCTGTTCTTTATAACCCAGTCTGTGGCAGCACAAAATGAACTAAGACAGCGGTGGGATGGATAAATGCGGTTCTTGACATTATGAGTTTGAGTTATATGGGGGCATCGAAGTGGACAGAGTCAGCAGGTTGATGGCAAATTTGAGTCTCACTAGGGGAGGGCTGCAGACACTCAGGAACCATTTGTGTCTCAATGACATTTGAAGGAGCAGAAGTCAATGAGGTCCCTCAGAGAAAAAGTTTAAGCTCATATGAATAATTGGAAGAAGGAAAGAATAAAATATAACAGTTGAGAGCTAGGAAGAAGAGAAAAGGGATGATGTTGCTAAGATAAAGGAAGGATAGATTTCTGAGGACAGAGAGAAGTGAGCTTCTCAAAGAAGAGGAGCTCTTGACATGGGTTCCTGGTTTGGAAATGAGACCATAGCCACGTTTCCAGGGGTGGCATTGCAGGAGCAATGAAGATGGCTTGAGCAGTCAACGAGAGATGAGGAATGGGAGAAAATGAATGTGGTCGAAGTGTGGAGATACTTGCTAGTGACAGGAAGAAGACAGAACGGACAGTGGCTTTCAGGAAAGAGGCAAGTCAAGAGGAAACTTTTTAATGAAGACAGGAAAGTCTGAGAATGTCTGCCATATACTAAATGTCTAGCAACTTCCGGCATCTTTAATTCATGGAACGTTGTTGGAAGACAGAGAGAAGTCAGAGTCTGAGAGAATACCAGGGAGATACCTCACCATGAGCAGGAGGGAGTGGACATGAGTGGGCGTGAGACATCAGACCGATGATGCCTGTGGTCAAGACATGACTCACGGAGAGGCCAAAGGAGAGATTGGAAAGGGTGAGCAGAGCCGGGGTTTGGAAGGGAGGACAAAACACCCTAGAGATACATTCTAGTGGAGATAGGAGCACAGCCTTGCATCCGAGATGGATATGCTTGGCTGTGAGTGACGCTACACATTCCATCACAATAAAACCATCCGCACAAGTGTCAACTGTCTCCATTCTCATTAATCATTGCCTCTTGTCCCTTGATACAATGAGAAGAGATTCTCCTTAATGGTCTTTTGCCCTCTCCTATCTGTTCCCCTTGGTGTAAATTATAGTGCTGAGTAAACTGTATAAGTTGCTTTGTGTGTGTGTGTGTGTGTGTTGTTGAACTGCACAGAACTCCCCAAATCTCATCATTCCACATGCATCAGACTGATGTCATCTAAACCTCAGCATATGCTTTTCATTAATGACGGAAAATTTCTTTCTCATGATCACCGAGGGAGCTTCCTGAGGCCTGAAAGTCTCTTTATCGTTTACAAAACAGAAACGAAACACAATTACCCGTGGCATCAGGGGAAATTATCTTGGAGATATAAAACATATAGAAAATATTAATAAAAACAAGCATCTGTATAGTCTACATCAAATGCCCCATGCTCCATAACATAATTTATTTTATCAAGCTAGGAAAACAATTATGTGATTCCTGCTACAGCATCTTGATGTCATATGGATATGCTGAACATGTGTGTCAATTTGTTGTTTTTTTAAAAAAATTTCAATTTGACAGAATTTGAAAGCTTCAGATGTGAAAAGTTGAGGGGAAAAAAAAAACCAAGTTGAGTGCAAGTGTCTTTTTAAATGAAATGTCTCTTTTTCTTTTGGGTAGATATCTAGTAGTGGGATTGCAATTATGTAACCAAAACACACACGTACCCCTGTAAAACTCTGACAAAAAAAAAAAAAAAAAGCTGATTCCCTTGAGTTTTATTGGAATTCTCCAGTGTTTATTCATGTCTCTTGGTTGGGTAAGAGTACTTATTTACTAGTTTGGTAGAAGCTAGTGATAGCAAATGTTTCTCTTTAACCATGTTTAAATGCCTATAAAAATTCTTCTTCTTTTTTTTTTTTAATGCCTACTTGGACAGTAGATATTTGCTTATCTTTTCTCACACACTCGTACCTTAGACGCCCTTGAACACAAGCATATTTCAGACTCTTTTTTCTCTTGAGGAGAGTCTTCTTCTGACCCCAATGGCTGTCCTCATGCTGGGGTTCAAAGGTTGCCCGAGCACAGCGTGAGGACTCGTGCTGGCAGGGAAGTCCCCAATTTGCACGTAGCAATAGCTACGCTGTCTTCCAGGAGAGGGAAGAGCAGGACACAAGTGGAAGAGAAGATAATTGAGGGAAATTGCCTGCAGCAAAAGATAATCTAATTTTCTCTTGGAGAGGCACCATGCGTGGGAAGGTGCCGGGTGGGGCCCTGGCCCCATTTGGTCTCTCTGACCTCCTAGGACCTGGCTGACACTCTTGCAAGCTCCAAGGGGAAGCTTCCCAAGCACGCTTTCTGTTCGAACGTGACTTCTCTACTTTCCAGCTGAGAAACAGCATTCAACGGATGGTCACGGCCCGTCCCCGCTCCCGCTCTTTCTCAGAGCGTGATGGGATGGAAATCAACTTAGAAATGCGTCCTTCCAAAACACTGACAGCTCGTTCTCTGCTGTAGCCTGAACGACAGTCCCCACGTAGATCCGATTTTCATCTCCAGACCCGGTGAAGCAGACCTTACTTGCAAAAAAAAAAAAAAAGGTCTTTGCAGATGTGATTAAGGGAAGGATCTTGGGGTGGGAAGACAACCCTGGATTACCCAGAGTGGGTCCTAAATGCAGCCACAGGAATCCTTAAGTGAGAGGTGCAGAGAGAGAAATGAGAAGCCAACAGAGGGAAAGACCACGGGACGATGAGGAAGAGAACGTTCAGAAATGCAGGCTGAGAAGGCTGGAGTGATGTTTCTGCATGCTCGGGAATGGTGAGAGAACTTCCGTGTGATGTTTGAGCTCTCCAGGTTTGCAGCAATTTGTTACAACAACCCTAAGAAATGAACGAATGCATTCCCTTAATTAAAGAGGACCAGAGGGACCGGGTATTGGAAAAGCCAGATGTTCCACCACATACAAGGATACACCCAGCTCCACCTCCCATCCTTTTCCTCTTTGTGGGATGGGACCACAGCTTTCCATGTCAGAGCTCAGCCTTGCTTGAGAACTTATCTGTTCAACGTCTGCAAAGGGAGGGAACGAAAACCCGCGGCACTAGCTGAAGGGTGAGATCCCTTTCCAACTCACGCTGAGGGTAGGGTGATAAGATTGCTGGGCGTCTCCCCTCCCTCTGATTCCAAAAATCACCATCTCCTGGACACACCTTGTCCTTCCAGCTCCCACCTTTGCCGGGACTCTGCCTCGGAATGTACGGGAAGGGTCTAAAGAATGGCAGGGCCCAAGGTGACTCACCGGCAGACACTGGAAGCAAACGTTCCATCTTTGTATTTGGGTCATGGCTTCCCAGTTCATTGAAAGTACTGTTTTTTTTTTTTGTTTTTTTTTTCCATTTGGCGTATCCAGTTGAGCAAACCCAGCATCTAACCGCAGCCTCTGCCAAAGCCAGCGCTGATGAGTGAGGTCAGCCTCCGAAATAATTGTCCAAATGTGCTGGATCGCTAGATTAACTGTCCAGAGCTAGAGCTCATTTATTAATGGCCTCATTGTTCTTCCCCTGTGGGCAAACAGAGAGAACATGATGGTCAGCATGAAGCAGAAGGAAGCCCAAACGCTAACTGTTGCTATGGAGTGGGGTAGACACGTTCGGGGGGCGGGGTG
This sequence comes from Microcebus murinus, assembly GCF_040939455.1. NCBI lineage: Eukaryota > Metazoa > Chordata > Mammalia > Primates > Cheirogaleidae > Microcebus > Microcebus murinus. Next base: position 81,247,516 of record NC_134136.1, on the reverse strand, counting down.
TCACAGGTACCTTTCAACGTGCCATTACTCTTCAGAACTCATTTGGAACCAGAGGGTCATCAGTTCCTTTTAGCTCCGTATTCAAGGTGACTGAGGATTTTTTTAAAAATTAGGTTTTTTAGAATTTGGTATGTGACACTTATATATGAAAGTGCAATCATAATTTGATATAAATTGCTGACATCTAATTGTTACTCTATATGAGCAGCTCAACTGTATGGATGTGGTTATAAGTATCCATGTATATGTTATGTAATACATGCTAGATATATAAGTCTACCCACCTACCTATTTATCCATCATCTATCCTATCACCTATCTCTCTGTCAATTGTCTATCTTTCTCGTTATCTATGTATGTACCTATCCATCTCTCATTCCTCTCTCCCATCTCTCTCTCATCTGTCCGTCTACCTATCCATGTAGCATATACATCTACCTACCCGTCCACCTACCATCTATCCACCTGTCTCTCTATTATATCTCCATCTATTCCTCCATTGCCTATTCATCTCACATCTCTCTATTGTCTACCCATCTATCTAGTCACCTACCTATGTACCTATCCATATCTTACCTCTCTCTCATCTCTCTCATCTGTCTACCTATGCCTGTATCCTATCAACTATCAATCAATCAATCTATCTATCTCTGTATCTATCTACCTATCTATACATCCATCCATCCATTTATCCATTCATCCATTTATCTATCCATCCATCCATATATCCATACATACATCTATCCATCCATCCATTCACCCATCCATCTATTCATACATACATCTATCCATCCATCCATCCATTTATCCATACATCCATTTATCTATCCATAAATCCATACATACATCTATCCATCCATCCATCTATCCACCTACCCATCCACCCATACATACATACATCTATCCATCCATCCATCCAACCATCCATATATACATATATACATACATACATCTATCCATCCATCCATCTGTCCATCTATCTAGCCATCTATCTATCTATCTATCTATCTATTCATCCATTGAACATATTAGCTAATAGAGCTCAAATATTCTGCTATTATTATCATTCTTCACGTGAAAAGCCACTTGCTAGAGCCATTGCTTGCATTAGGAAGGAGATAGAGCCATAAGACACAGAACTGAGACATAGCCTCTTCTTGTTCTTCCATCCAAGATGTGTTGTTCTCAAATCATTATTCCATTACACCCAGGTTGAGAGTCATCGCTGCACACGTTAACTTTTCTAGTCAATAATATTCAATTCTGTCATTATTCTGAAGAACATCTCACAACAACTCAGAATCGTAGCAGTGGTAACTCTGAATCATTATAGATGCCCATTCAGTAGTGACTTCTACTCAACTTTATTATTGCGGAGTGAATCCCTCAAGCACATCTTTTGACCAGAGTTTTGAAATTTGTGCAATCATTCCATCAGGTGGAGGATAGACAATACGTCTCACCAGCGTGAGCTCCCCAACCACAGAAATTTCACATGGGTGCGAATTCACAGCTCAGTCAGATTCTTGCTAATCCCACTGCATGAGTCTCTTCACACCTACCTTTGAGACATTCACCAGAACTTACTGTGATGGCTAAATTCAGTTCTTTATTACTGCTAATGTAGTCCTCAAACACGATCTCATGTGCACTAAACTGTTTTACCTGTTACGCATCTAGTTTTTAAACATCCCAATTAACCAGGTTTCCTCTCTCTCCAGTAGCTGAGACCCACACTACTTGATTTCACCTTGAGAAATGGCCTGGGAGTTAAGATTCCTGTCTCCATAGCTGGTGAGACAGAAAGTAGATAAAAAAAAATCCTGGACCTTCTCTGGCACTCAAGGTATTATCAGCAACAAGCACACCTTGAGGGTGTATTCATGTTTACTCTCACGAGTCAAGAGATGCATCAACAGACAGCTGTCACTGCAATGAAGCCCCTATCCTAACAATATCTTACGATAAATCTTGGAGAATCCAGGTAAGTGTTTTTGGCAGATGGTCACCAAGACGACATGCATGTATGTGCAGCAATTCCATACAGTGGTTCTGGACACTTCAGTCCTCTTTTGCATGAAATATCTCCTAATCCCTCGTAAAGAGACTGCATTGTTCAAATCCAGATGTCGGATGGAAACTATTTCTGTGGCTTGGACCAGTGACCTCTGCATCTTACTTGGGCACAACTAAAAATGATCTAACTATTGCCCAAGGAAGCGGGAGATTGGAGATTTGGGGTGTGTGTGTGCGTGTGTGCGCGTGCATGTGTATGTTTGAGAGAGAAACAGAGATAGAGAGACATAGATACATAGACAGGAAGGGACAGGACTTTCTCTTTTAGAGAACCCATTGCCTACACTGAGGGAAGCCCATAAGCTGTTCTACTGGGAGCCTCCCATGGGTTGTCGGGTTGTAACCATGTTCTTCTCATGGGCAATCATTAGGGTTCATGACTGTTCCGTTAAACAGCTGCAGAAACATGCGGGTTTTGCGTCACCTTGCCAGATAGTATGACCCTAACGTGCAACTACTTTGGAGACCCGCTATTTGGGGGGGTGGGGGAGGTTGAACGCCTCATGGTCCTAAACGGCATAGAATTTAATTTCAGCCTACTCCGGACCATGCAAAAGCTGGGTTCTCAGACAGCTTCTGTTGCAGGTCTCCACAGAATTGCTACCACCAAGCAGCACTTTGTTTTTGTGGACACAGTGCCAAGAGGAGGACGTTTATAGCAGAGTGCATTTATAAATCGTGATTCTGTCTTTACCGTGGGGGAATGATTGTTGAAGACATTTTTTTGGTATTAATGACTCAGCTATGACTGGAACAGCTTTCCCTCCCCTGTTGAGACATGTGTTATTCATAAAACAGAAGATGTCTCGTTTTTTTTTTTTTATCCCTTTGGCTGCCAGGAAGCTCGTAAGCAAATTATTACTATTCTTTCTTTGTGTCCTTGGGGTTGACAGAGACATATTTATATTGAAAGATTTAGAGAAGTCTAAATATTTTAAAATTCTGCCTTCTAATGCCTTTGTTATGATTCAGTTGCACTTTTATTCTTCTGGAAAATTGCAAATATATTCAAAAGTAGGGAGAATATTATATAGGACCTCCATGCACCCATCACTTTGAACAATTACCAAGCACCCACGGGAAGTTTTATTTGGTCTATAGCCAAACCCACTCCCCACCCCTGAGCAAGTTTCCTGGCACCATCTCCACGCAGCACACAATTGCATGCAGTTATTTAATTATACCTTATTTTATTGTGCACGCTCTAAAACAATCCACGCAGCGCACACAGGGAGTGAAGGGAAGGAACACAAACACACACACTTAGGTGAGCTCATCTTTTCTCTACACTTCACTCAACCTCTATCGAGGCCAGCATCGGCTAGCTTGGAAAACAGCCGGAGAACATCGCGTATCCTGGGATAGCCGACCATCCTTCTTGGCCAGAGGAAACCAATACTTCTTTTTATTCCCCTCTCGTAGCTGGAAGCATGACCAACGGCTGCATTCATCGGGGAGGGAACTGTAAGATCTTTGGGGATTTTGGAAGGAGAACTGTTTTCCAGCACGAGGCAGTGGTTTGCACAGTGGTTTGTTGTAACCTGCTTACACCCGGAGGTGACCATCCTTTAGAAGACGTGAGCTTGCTGAATCTCAGCACTCAACACCCTGGTCTGTGAACAACAGACAGTCCACGCGGACTGGACTTGCTCTGCGGGATTTGTTGTTTCTTCAAAATGCCACGGCCGCTTGTATGATTGCAACTTCTTCGTGGCTGTAGCTCAGGCGTCCTCAAACTATGGCCCGTGGGCCAGGTGTGGCTATTTTTGCCCGTTTGTTTTTTTTTACTTCAAAATAAGGTATGTGCAGTGTGCATAGGAATTTGTTCATAGTTTTTTTTTTTAAACTATAGTCCGGCCCCCAATGGTCTGAGGGACAGTGAACTGGCCCCCTCTTTAAAATGTTTGAGGGCCCCTGCATCTAGCTAACCTCTCGGGGCCGCTCCTAGACACAGAGTGGGCACACGTATCACCACTCTCACCATCTGCTAAGCCAAACTCGATGCCGTCCTTTGCAATATGCATTGTGTCAATACCTGCTGTTGCGTTTGTATTCCCGCGAGATTGACGTCTCTGGCAAGCCATTGACCAGGCACGATGATCTCACTTTGAGTGGGTTTGGCAGGGGGAACACTCGTCCCAGCTGCTCACAGAAAGCAACGGACTGTTTCCCAAAAAGGGATGGGCAACGCAGACCCACGGAAACTTCTGCAAGGGGACGGCTTGGCGTTAGTCACAGGCAGAATGGGAACTCCTTGGGACCTCACCCGTCGCCGTGGCGACCAAGTCTTGTCACTGGCAATGTTGGGGTGTGTGTGTTGCAACTACTGGACTCTGCCTTGCGGTGGGTTTAGCAGATGTAGACGTTATGTGAACAAACGAGCATTGTTGTGTCCCAGTAAAACCTTATTTATGGGCACCGACATTTGAATATCACCTAATTTTCCTGTGTCACAGAATACTGGTCTTTTGATCTCCCCCCCCACCACCACCATTTAAAAGATGCAGAAACGATTCTTAACAAGAAACAGGCAGCCGGCCAGATTTGCACTACCGTTCGCTGTTTGCCAACGGCTGGTGCAGACGTGTCATTTTTGTGTTTGAGCTGCAGTGACCTCCGGCTCACGTAAGCTGCAAAACCCGAAACGGTTCGGATCAGGTTAGAGAACAAATCTCTCAATTTCCTAGCTCATTTTATGTCGGGGAAATAGGATAGCGTCAAACCTACCAACTCGGACAAGTTAGTTCCTTAAGATCTTGTGTATTTTCTGGGTGTTCGAAGATACAGGCTGGGTTTGTAAATGTTTTCTCAAATAATGAAGATTTTGGGGGGGAAAAAGAGGTTTCATCATCTACAAACTAGTGACAGGTCAGTGACTCATGTTTCCTACTTCTTCATTTAACTATATTTCCTCCTGCTTCTGCTTTTATGCCACCTTGTGTCTTTATTTCTGAGCATTTTCTAAGCTCATTCTCACCTCGGCATTTTGCGAGCTTTGTGGACTGATGTCTGATGCAGGGGACAGGGCTTATGTCTTTTGCTGCTATTGCTTTGAAAACATTAGAAGCAGAATGAGTATCAGTTAAATAGATAAATGCCTTCCACCTTTGCATTATGCCTAAATAAAAGTAGGTTAATTCTATCCATAGCTTAATAACGACGGCTTTTTGACATCACGTCCAATAAAGATTTTGATCTGGTGTTTTGAAGTTACCATTATTTTTTTCCCAAGGGTTTTAAAAATATTTATTTATTTTAGTTGACAAATTAAAAAAAAAATATATATATATATATATTACATACAACACGTTTTGAAATATGCATGCATTGTGTTATGGCTAAATCAAGCTAATTAACATGTGAGTCACCTCATGTGTTTGGTTTTTTTTTTGTGATGAGAACACTTAAAAATCTACTCTTTTAGCAATTTTCAAGAATACAATACGTTGTTATTAACTACAGTCACCATGAGGTATTATGTATCCCTTTCACTTTATCTTTCTCTGAAACTTTGTATCCTTTGACTGACATCTTCCTAACCCCTCTCCCAGCCCCTGTAACTACCATTGCACTCTCTGCATCTGCGAGTCCAAGGTCTTTAGCGTCTGCATGTGAGTGAGATTATGCAGAGTCTGTGTTTCTGTTCCTGGCCTATTTCGTTTATCTCCAAGATTATTGATGAATACTTTTCCCTTTGGGGATTCCTGGTAGGTTTGGGACCACATGCTTTGTGTGGACCACCACGTCTGGCTGGTTCTACCTCTTTAAAAAATATAAATGTATTTATTTAATCAATTTTTAATTGACACAGAATAATTGCACATAGTATATGTCGTAGAGTGATGTTTGAATACACGTAGTGTTCCCATTCAATGTGAAGTTTCAATACGTGTAATGACGTTTCAATATATAATGTAGGGTGATCAGATCAGGGTCATTAGCACGACCATCATCTCAAACATTCATCATTTCTTTGTGGTAGGAACATTCAGTATCCTCCTTCTAGCTATTTGAAAAACTATATGATGTATCATTGTTAACTACAGTCATCCACAGAGCTGTAGAACACTACAACTTATTCCCTTATTCTTTCTATCTCTCTGCAAATTTTGTGTCGTTTAACAAATCTCTCCCTCTCCTCCTCTTCCCTCTTCTTTTCCCAGCCTATCGACTGTTCTACTGTTTATTTCTACGAGATCGATTTTTCATTTCTCGCCTCCACGTATGACTGGGAACATGCAGCGTTTACCTTTCTGTCTGCTCCTGGCTCATTTCACAGAACACTGCGGTCCCCAACCCCAGGGCTGCGGACTGGTGCCGGTCCGTGACCTGTCAGGAACAGGGCTGCACAGCAGGAGGGGAGCGGTGGGTGGGCGAGTGAAGCTTCATCTGTATTTACAGCCGCTCCTCATTGGTCGCATCACTGCCTGAGGGCCGCCTCCTGTCTGATCAACGGCAGCATCAGATGCTCATAGGAGCATGAACCCTACTGAAAACAGCGCATGCAAGGGGTCTAGGTTGCACGCTCCTTATAAGAATCTAATGCCTGCTGATCTGAGGTGGAGCTGAGGCGGTGAGCAAATACAGATGATCATTTGTAAATTATGCAAAATAATTTGTATACTTGCCTCATTCTATATCACAGTGCAATAATAATAGAAATAAAGTGAACAATACATGTAATGCACTTGAATCATCCCCAAACCATCGCCACCCCCTCACCAGGTCCGTGGAAAAATTGCCTTCTATGAAACCGATCCCTGGTGCCAAAAAGGTTGGGGACGGCTGACTTAACACAATGTCCTCCATCCAGTTCTATTCACGTTGCTGTGAATGACAGGGCTTCATGCTTTTTTTACGGCTGAATAGTATTCCACTACCTAGACCACATTTTCTTCATCCACTCCTCAGCTGATGGGCACGTAGACGGATTGCGTGTCTTGGTACTGTGAATAGCCCTGCAATGAACATGGGAATGCAGCTGTATCTTCAATATAATGACGTCCTTCCCTTTGGATAAATACCCCGTAGTGGGATTGCTGGATCACATGGTAGTTCTCTGTGTCGTTTTTTGAGGTCATTCTTCTTCCTCAAATGGCCCCAGTTCACCTTGCAATTCACGGGAGAGCAAGTATCCCGTTTCCTTTCCATGACGGGCCGGAATAAACAGCAGGTCATGTTTCCTTCATGCTCAAACCAGCTAGACAGAATTCTCAGATCTGCAACCCAGAACTGCCGCTGAAATGACGGCTGATACATACTGGGAGTCTCTTATGTGCCCAGTGTTCTCCCAAAAGGACTACACTGAAACCTCCACATGTTTATTGAGTGGGTGTTAATGTAATTCTCATCTGGCAGATGAGGAGGTTAAGATTTGCAGAGGTTAAGTGGTGCCCGTGCTGTCTAATTCCATGCTAATTCCCTCAGCGACTGAATCCATACTCTGATAACAAGAAACAGGTGGCCGGCACCTGGGAACACGGGTGTTGTTTCCGTTCTCCTAAAGTCCAACAGTGAATTCCTTCGACTCTTTTGCAACTCAGCTCAATGAGAAGAATCTGGATGTGCAGTTGAGTTAGAAGAATATGCACGTGCAGTTGAGTTGAAATGACCCACTGTTGGTTTGCACCAGTGGTTCAGACCCTTAAAGGTGGCTGGTGGACCTGGCTTTGCATACGTACAGCCTGTCGTGGATAATTCTATGCACCCCCTTGGCCAAGCTGCAGTGCCCCATTTGTTCAAACGCCGGTGTGGATACCACTGTGAAGTTCTCGTCTTAGCACGATCAACACTTTCAGTAAATCAGATCACTGTCCACAATGTGGGTGAGCCGCATCTAATCAGTCGATGGCCTTAAGAGCAAAGACGGAGCCTCCGCCCCCGGAGAGGAAGGGATTAGCCTCAAGTTTGCAACATAGAAGCCCTGCCTCAGTTTCTCCCTTGATGCTCTGCTGAATTCAGACTCAAGATTGCAGCATCGAACCCTTGCCTGAATTTCTATCCAATCATCTCCCTCTCCGTCTACTATCTAGGGTATCCATCCACCTATTTACCCGATCATCCATCTATCTATATCTATTTGCATGTGAATATCTCTATAGAGACTTATGTCTGTGTATAGATATAGATTTATAGATAGATTTAGATGTGGTTATAGCTAGCTAGCTATCTCTATATTATCCCCATCTTCATATTTATCTATCTACTCTCTATTTATATATCTCCAACTGGTTCTGTTTTTGTAGAGACTTCGGCCCAACATGCAGCCCAAATAATACAAAACAAGCAGTAGCATCCACAGCACAGCAGAACACAGTCTCTGGTGAATGACTTGAGCTACTTCAGCAATATCTGGCTGGCTGCAACCTCCGAGGGAGGGGGCGGGCGCCCTGTCTGGACAAGTCCTTGATTCTGCCCATCGGAGCAGAGCCTGCTTCACGTGTGCATGGGGTCTGCCAGCAGGCACCACATTCTAGATGCCTGCGGTTTCTTCACGGGAGGTCAGGACAAATGGCTTTTATGAAGAGAAGACTCCAAACCTCAGACGCTGAGTAGAATCTCTCAGACCATGACATCAGGTCTCAGATCGGCAGCAGCATGAGACTTTCGGGAGGCTGAATCATCCATGCAACCTAAAAACATTCCTTAAAAGTGTCAGGCTTTTTTCTTTTCTTTTTTTTTTAATCGCCCTGAGATAGATTTGCATTGGTTACAGCTCAAAGCATGCAACAGGGGGCTTTTGCAGATGAGCGGGGAAGATGCCGCTTCCCACCAGGTGTGGGTCCACGGTGGATAATGCCATGCCCAGAGGCACAGATCTGCCCGAGGCATTTCCAAAACCCCCCTGGGGCACTTGTCGCCCATCTGCTCTGGGAGCCCGGCTGACGTGGTCATGCCTCTCTCTGTGCTTCGTGGTGCTGGCCGTCTGCATTCCTGGACTGCCTGGCGCTTGTTCCCGCAGCTGTGCATGTGTCAGGAGAATTGCTCACTCCATCAACGCGCTGCGTCCCTCAATACGCCTCCCCCCGCCCTCCCGTAATCCCGAGAGGAAGCCAAGCGTGGCCTTGCTGGAGTGCCTTCCTTTCGGTGGGATCATCCTGTGGTCTCTGGGGATGAGCCGTGCTGAGCTCCCCGAGGCTGTCTGTCTGTCTGTCTGTGCACGCTCAAAATGCTGCACACCTCGCGCCAGACCTGACTCTGTTGTCGGGCAGGCTGAAGGCAAACTCTCCAAAAAATTTCCAATGCCCGGCACCGTGAAGCCGCACAGAGCTGTCAGAGAGGCTCGGCTTGTTTGCAGGACTGCAAGGGCCGACTGCTGTTGTCATGCTCCGGCTCAGATTTTCTAAGAAGCCTGGTTAGATGATGGTCTTTGGAAACCGCTTTTGTATATGCATCAATTTGGAAAGTAAAAAACAAGACCCCTTCCGCCCCACACACCTGGATCATTCTCTCACGTTCTGTTTAGAATAGTTTTTTTGAACAAAAGTTTATTTCCATGTACTTTTTAAATTTTTTTAAATTTATTTTTATTTTTTTTTTATCTCAAATTCTGTGGGTACAAATATTGTTAGGGTTACATATCTTGCCCCTGCCCCCCCTCCCCACGCCGCTCTGCCAGAGCTTCAAGCATGCCCAGTCTCCAAGTGGTGCGCCCTGCACCCACCATGTAAGTGCATACCCTTCCCTTCCTCTCCCTTCCACCTGTCCACCTCCCGTTAACAATTTTTTTTTAGACATTTTGGTTACAGTGTGTATCTTTGCCTCTCCCTAAAAAGGGATAGAGGTAAAATCCTTCCCCCTGTACAATGCTTATCACATCCTTAAGATGTGGGTCTCCCCCCCAATCCCTGTTGAACACTACACATTTTTGAACACCATAGTTTTAGTCTGTCAGTACCAATTTGATGGCGAACATATCTTTCTTCTTTCTTGCTTTGAGACAGAGTCTTGCTCTGTCGCCTGGGCTGGAGTGCAGTGGGGTCAGCCTAGCTTACTGCAGCCTCCAACTCCTGGGCTCAAGCGATCCTCCCGCCTCAGCCTCCCAGGTAGCTGGGACTACAGGAACATGCCACGGTACACAGCTAATTTTTCTCTTTTTAGTAGACATAGGGCCTCACTCTTGCTCAGGCTGGTCTCGAACTCCTCACCTCAAGCGATCTTCCCTCCTTGGCCTCCAGAGTGCTGGGATTATAGGCGTGAGCCACTGTTCCCGGCCAAAAATTAGACTTTTTAAAGAGGCGCTTCAGGTTCACATCAAAATTGAGAGGAGCATGCAGATATTTCCCATATACTTCCTGTCCCTACACATGCACAGCCTCCTCTGTTATCAGCACCCTGCACCCTGAATAAATGCAGTGTTGCATTTGTTCCAGTCAATGTCCGGAATGCCCTCTGCTTGGCATCCTGCAGCCTGAATCCTCGTTGGATCGACAACCCTTGCTTAGTAACATGCATTTAAGGCTCCTCCACGACTCTTTGTGGCTTGGTAGCTCACTTCTTTTTACCGTTGAATAATAATATTCCCTGGTGTGGACGTCCCATAGTTTATTCGTCCATTGCACCCCCCCCCAAAGCACATCTTGGTGGCTTCCGAGTCTCGGCAATGATGCACAAAGCTGCCATGTAAATAAACAGCTGCGTGCAGCTTTTTGTGTGGACACATTTGCAAATCCTTTTGGGTGAATACCAAGGAGTGCAATGGTTGGAATGTGTGGTAAGAGTGTGTGTGCATTTAATTGCTTTTCTGTATACGTTTAAAGTTTTATTTTATGTGGTTTTTTTGCAGAATATTATGGGGGTACAAATGCTTTGGTTACATAAATACCACATTTTATTAACCCACTCACGCATTGATGGGCACTTGGGTTGTTTCCACATGTTTGCAGTTGTGAATCGCGCTGATGTAAACGTTTGCACGCAGATGTCTCTTTTGTGGAATGTCCTTTTCCATATACTTTTAAGTTAATAGTACTTTTAGAGTGTAAGGAAAAGAGAAAGTTGTGCGTCTGCTTGCTTAAGGCAATGCCTACAGACATTTCAGGATTCGACATATTTTTTCCACCCAAAGTCACCTCCCCCGGCAATCACCTACCAACAATAACTTCCCTCTCGCCCTGACGTTTCTAAGCACTCATATATCCCACATGTGGCAACCAGGCAACCTGTCTGACACTCTCAGACAGTGTGGTAGAGCCCTACTGGGACCTTGGTCACGGGGTGTACAAACTATCCCATGGACACCCAAAATCACCTGGTGACACTGAAGTGTGTCCCAGTGGCAGGTGGCCCCTGTCTTAGATGTCTCCTTCTATCACAAGCTCCCAAGAGTGTCAGATTGGAGCCGGGTCACGGCAGATCCCTGTTGAACTCATCGGGGCAAGTGCCTGGAGCCAGGTCTCTCTGTCTTCGTGAAGAACACCTCTTGAGCTCCAGGTAGCATCTCTGCAGGGGGCCTCCTAGACCCCTTGATCTGGCGATGTTGGAATCCCATGCACTTTCCGAGAATAAACAGGATCAAACAGGAACAAGAAGCCGACCAGGAGATGCATGAAAGATCGTTGCAGTGGGTGACAAAGAAGGAAAAAAAAATAAAAGCAAGATGAAAGTGGCAGTTGATCTGCAGCAAAGAGAAAAGCCCATGCCAGCCTTTGGGTGGCTGGCCGTGTGCTTCACGCTGGAAATCTTCGAACGCTCGCTGACAATCATTCATTCCTCTAAGTGCATCTCCCTGCAGGCGCAGTGTTGAGAGATTTCCTAGTCTACTTCCACTGTGCTGCACACACTGCAGGAATTGCAGCACCTATTTTGCTTTAGTCTTAGAACGTGGAGGAGACATAGCTTGGCCATCAGTGAACATCCATCGGTGAGTTGAACCCTGGGAGGTCGCAGGCAGACACGGGACAGTGCTATTTCCGTCGGATGCTCGTTCGATTTGCTCGGGGAAGCCCCAGGAAGCAGGGAGAACAGGATTATTGGGATATCTGTGTGAAATGACTCTCTGGGTGCTGCTCTGAAATTTGAATGTGGTCTCAAAATGATACTGGATTCAGTTAAGTTTGGGGCAGGGCTCGGGAACTTCCATCTCTACGTGAAAGCGGATGATCCTCCTCCCTGTTTTATTACTTTTTTATTTTATTTGTATTTTTTGAGACAGAGTCTTGCTTTGTTGCCCCCAGGCTAGAGTGAGTGCCATGGCATCAGCCTAGCTCACAGCAACCTCAGACTCCTGGGCTCAAGCGATCCTCCTGTCTCAGCCTCCCAAGTGGCTGGGACTACAGGCATGCACCACCATGCCTGGCTAATTTTTTCTAGATATATTTTTAGTTGGCCAATTCATTTCTTTCTATTTATAGTAGAGACGGGGTCTCGCTCTTGCTCAGGCTGGTTTCAAACTCCTGAGCTCGAGCAATCCGCCCGCCTCGGCCTCCCAGAGTGCTAGGATGACAGGCGTGAGCCACCGCGCCCGGCCTCTCCTCCCTGTTTTCAATGGCAACATCCTACAGATGTGATGGATTATCTGACATGGGAGCCCCTCGCCACCTGTGGCTAATTCAGTTTAAATTTAAATTATCTCAAAGAAAATAAAACTAAGAATTTACGTCCTTGGCTACTAGGTGCATTTCAGCGCACAGTAGGTGCAAGTGACTAGCCGATACTGTATCACCATCATCACAGAAAATTCCACAAGACGTTGCCCATGCAGAGGCCGGCTGTCGTCTAGAAACATCCAGTTGCAAAGGAGTCAAAGTTCTTTCCGTGTTTGGAATTGTTCTATTTTTATTTTAAGGCTCTAAAAGGCACGAATGATAACCCACGTTCATTTCGATAAGACAGACATAAAATACTCTTCAGAATTAAAGCGCAAGTATATTACTACTTCCTTCAGGCCGTGGAGCTCACTTGAAAATTCAAAAAAGCCCTGAGAGGCAAGAAAGCTAAATTCTTTTTTTAAAAAAGTCCTCAAATTGCCGTATTTCTGAACGCATTGGTGTGATGGTGCATTCTCATGTACCGTATGTACCAGGGCTATAGGTGTCGACACACGTGTTTATATACACATATCCACACACCGACATCTCCCCCCATGATTATTTTTGCAGGCTGTGGATGAGCCAAAAGACCAAGAGTGACAGGTGAGGACCCAGGTGAGGCGCCGGCCAATCACATTAGAGAATGAGAAATGCAAGCGGGGACCACAGCATGCTGTCCTTTTAGAAGCACGCGGTCTCGTTAAGGAGTCGGGCTGTTTTTCTTAGAGTGATGCTCTCTGAAATTCCAAAGGCGCCACCGGATTCCACTGGCTTAACACCATCGCAGGTTGATTTATTTTACGTGACTGGTCTTGGAGCACACGTCCTGCAAGACAGAGATTCCTTACTAAATTTGAGCCTGCCGTATTCCACGCCTGCCTCCCAAAGCATTCCTGGTTCTTTTACTGTTTTGTTTTTTTATGCTGATTTTTTTTTCTTCTTTTGCTACTGTTTTAGTTCAATATGACGAAAAGAGAACAAGCTCATGGAAACTCAGGCATGGGAGGTTTCCACGGGGCACACCCTGATGCTCACATTTCCTTGGCTAGACGTCAACCAAACAGACACAGGAGGAGACCGGAAATGTAGCCAAGCTCAAAAGAAGGAAAAATGGGTTGGGTGCGAGCTAGCAGCCTCCGCCCACAGATAAACCCATCTGCCAAAGGACGGGAACATCGGCCCACTGCCGCTGGGGCCGTTAATAGATTCCACGTTGGGAATCCGTTCGGCACCACCCCGAAAAGCACAGCATCACCCAACGACTTCCCTCGTGGGTGTATATTTTGCAGAAATCCTTTGCACACACCTACGTACTCAAGCACGTTCACAGCTTCAACATTTACGGACAGGAGAATGGATGTAGAAAATGTGAAGGGGAAGACGGCACGAAAGAGAAATGAGTGAACCAAGTGAACAGGCAGCATCATGCGTGAATCTTACAAAGGTGATGTTGGGAGGGAAAAAAAAAAAAAACCACAAACGACTACACACAGCATGTTATCAATGAGCACAACCCCAGAGAAAGAAATAGTGAACAATAATATATGGATCAGGAATACAGAGGTCGTTGGCAAATTCATTACTATGCTTTTATCACGCACAAAATTCAGGAAAATATTTCGCTCTGATGGTGGGGTTTGGTTGAGGTCTGGCAGGAGGGAGGGATGTCTAGAAAGCAACAATGAATGAGAAATAATCTCAATTTTCAAAGAGGGTGTTGGATCCACGCTTGTTGTTTTCTTGCTTTGCTGCTTAGGTTTGCATGTTCACACCTTCACGCCATTGCATATTTTCCTTTGGAGATACCCAACACTTCACACACAGAACGAATTCGTTTTAGGTGCAGTAAATTACTCCTATCGGCGCTGACAAAATAGCAGATGGTGAGGAGAAGCAAGATGTCCTAGGAAGCTTCATGCATGCAGCTACTGACTTAATCAGCTCTCTTCTGCTGGGTCATTCCTGCTCTTTGTATCTCAATGTCCGCTTTCCTTATTGGCTGAGCACGAATATTACTGAGCGACGTAGAGAAATCCAGTGAGACTTTCTGGTCGTCGGAAGGTTTCTCTGTCAGTCTTGCGGTAGAGACTGATTCTCCCGTCTGCAGGTGTAAGATACTGTGTGTTTCTCTGCCATAGCATGCCAAGGTGTCAGGGTTTCCTTCCTCCACGCTACATGGAAAGACTTGTCTTCAAGGTCATGGCTAAAACTATCTTGTGCAGATAAGACCTTTTGAAGGTCCTGTCATATCTCAGCTGGATGCTTGTCAAATGAGAGTCACTGCATATCCTACGTAAGCCTTCACCATGGAGTTACTGGAGAAAGTATAAATGCCTTTGGCCACAGCTGTAGTAAATTCCAATACAGAAACACGTTGTATGGTGCCTACAATTCACCAGAGGATCATCGTCCTAGCTATAGCTCACCTGCTGAAAAACATGAAAAGAGGGGGAAGAGAGACAGACAACCCTATCATATCCTTGGTGGATTTCTGAGTACCCATCCTAAAAGGGAGTGAGTTCAGACAACAACTTGGAGTCGGATATAGGCGGGTTATTTTCATTCCAACATAACTGCAGAAAATGTGGTTCGAAACGAGCAACGTTGAGCCGCTGCTTATAAAACCAAGAGGCAGACGCTCAGTGAGCCTTGGAGCAAAGATAACCATGTCGTGGGCTGCAAGTATTTGTATGAACCATGAGGAACACCGTAGATCCTGCAAAGAGCGGTTAGCAAAAAAAAAAAAAAAACCCTGATAGGCAAAGTTAAATCTCTTGAAAGGGTCGTTTTTGCATATCAACCGAAAACACCGGCGCACTAGCCCAGTTATTAGATACAAGCACACAAATATAAAGGGAGCCATTCCCCTCACCTTACCCGTAATTCAGAAGCTGTTCTAGTTATGAGCATAATTTTCATATATTTGATTCTCACATATTTTGCCCTGTAAACCAAGACACATTTGGGACCTTCTCTGATACCCTCTCCTCCTGTGTATTTGGGTGTCTGATGCAAATCTCAAAACTCTTATGTTCGAAAGGGAACTTTTGGTTACGTCCTTCTGTAGCTGTTCCTCGGTCTTGCATAGGTGATTAAATGACTCCACGATTTACCTAATTCCCCAAGAACCTAACCCAAGACCCTGTTCTCATTTTTGTCTCCTCTCCATGTCCCCTCATGGCACCACTGTTGAACCAATTGCCCGAGAGCAAACCGCAAGCCCTGTTTCTGAATTTCCTTCCCTCCAACCCTCCCAGAACGACATCCAATTCATAGCATTATTTTTCATGCCTCTAAAACCTGTGCCAAACCTGCCTAGTTCCTGCGTCTCCAGGAAAGCCACTCCATGCTTGTCTCTTACCTGCATCCCTGGCTCAGCATACCTGTTTCCATGATCGCCCCCAAAATCTGCTCTCTCCACACCTGCCAAGGGGTATTTACACATGTAAACCCGACCCTCCCACACTCTGAATTAACACGCTGTAGTGAGGTCCCATGACATTCATGATATCATAAAATTCAAGCTTTTTCCCGAGCACTACCTGGCCCTGCACTGTTGGATCCTGCTAGCGCTCTCACCTGTTTTTCCATTTCTCTTCCCTGCTCTCCCTCTGCCCTTGGCTGGGTGGGTTTCGACCCAGCTCTCAAGGGGCTGGGTTCTTCCTAAGAGTCCTGGCTCAGCCCAAGATTCATGTTTCCCCACCACCTAAATCAAAGTGGATCTCTACATGATGCTCTAGAACAGTGGTCCCCAACCTTTTTGGCAACAGGGACCATTTTCAAGGCAGACAATTTTCCCAGGGACCAGGATGGGGGGGGGGATGGTTTCAGGATGATTCAAGTGCATTGCATTTATTGTGCACTTTATTTATATTATTATTATACGTAGTGAAATAATTATACAACTCAGCATAGCGTGGGGATCCCTGCTCTAGAATGTCACCCTGAGCTCTCATCTGGTGCAACTCGGCGAGGTGTCAATCAATGGCAAGAAAGCATGCAGCCGCAAGGCTAGATTTTACTTCTGTCCCTGCATGATGGCTACATAGTACAACCTTTCTGTATCATGCCCTTTAAAAGGAAGACATTCAACATTACGGGCACAGCTAAGTCTCTACAAAAGGTAATTTGTCAATCACTTAGCTGAGAATGAACAGACATCAACTCGTCAACTAATTCTAATTGTCAATTAATAGTTCATGGTAACTTTGCCCATCCTGAGATCTGTTTTCTCAGCATGTCGCAAGCATCAAAAGACGTAAACGAAATTGTCATGGGGAAAGGCCTCTGAGGTCTCCGAGGAGAAGAGAAAGGACTCCACAGCCCAGAGACACAAATTGTCCTTTGGAGGCCGGGCGCGGTGGCTCACGCCTGTAATCCCAGCACTCTGGGAGGCCGAGGTGGGAGGATCGCTTGAGCTCAGGAGTTCGAGACCAGCCTCAGCAGGAGTGGGACTGCATCTCTACTAAAAATAGAAAAATTAGCTGGACATCGTGGCTCATGCCTGTAGTCCCAGCTACTTGGGAGGCTGGGGCAGGAGGATCAATTGATCCCAGTAGATGGAGGTTGCGGTGAGCTGTGATGATGCCAGTGCACTGTAGCCTGGGTGACAGAGAGAGACTCTGTCTCAAGAAAAAAAAAATTGTCCTACGGACATACTTAAATGGGAGGATTAGTTAAAAACTGATGTGGTATGAACATAGATAAGACAAAGATAATTATGGTTAAGGCAACCTCGAGCGTGTATGGGGAAAAAAATCTTCCAAACTTTCTTTTGAAGTGAAAGCATGCAGCAATGCAAGCCAAGCCCCACCAACACTGCCGTTATATCTCCACAAATCTCACTGGAAAATGTACTGTGTGAAGGTTTTGTAGGAACCACATATGGATAAGTGACGACCTTCTCTAGTCTCTTTGGGCTACAGTTTCGTGCACAGATTTTTTTTTTTCAATTCAAAAGAAACTTATGTGTGTGTGTGTGTGTGTGTGTGTGTGTATGACTGAGTGTTGTGTGAACGTGTGTGTCTGAGTGTGTTGTGTGTGTCTGGGTGTTGTGTGGGTGTAAAGGTGAAAACTCAAGAACCATATTCTCTTTGAAAGGAAACCCAGAAGGAGCTGGTGCAGTGGGTTGGATATCTTCCTCCCCAAATACACGTTTAGTTGGAATCTCAGAACGGGACTACTTTGGAAATAAAGTCTCTGTAGGTGTCATGAGTCAGACTAGATTAGGGTAGACCCTAAATCCAAAAACGAGTGTCCTTAACAAAAAAATAAATAAAGGGGGTAGACATAGAGAAAGCTGCGTGATGAGGGAGCCGGAGATCGAGATGGCGTGTCTCAGCGTGGAGGAACACCCCGGGATTGCCTCGACCCCCCCAGGAACCGGCAGACAGATCTGAGACAGGTTCTCCCAGAGCCCCTCCACAAGTTGCAACTTCCGCTGACAGCTTGATTTCAGAATTCTGGTCTCCGGAACCGTAAGAGAATAAATTCCCGTTGTTTCAAACCATTCATCCTATGGAATTTTGTCGGAACAGCCCTCCCCGACGGATACGCCCGACTTTGTTGGCAAGTCCTGTCCCGGACACGGTGGAAGTTCTGGCAATTCTGCAAACCCATCAGACCCCTGAGACACCTGCATCTGTTACTTCCAGCCTCCAGGACCGTGAGAGAATAAATAAATGTGTGTTGTTGAAGCCGCCTAGTCTGTGAGACATTATTATGGTAGCCCTAGACAACAAATACTGTGATGTTCTGCATTTTTTTTTTCTTCTCATCTGCCTGCCCACTTTTTCCTTTCCTTTGGCAAAGCCAATGTGGCTGCTAAATGTCACAACTGTATTTTAAATACATCCAAAAGAGAATTATAACACCAATGCAAAAACTCATATATCTCCCATTCAGCTTAAGAGAGAGGATCTTTTTGGTCTCCTAGTGATGTCCATTTCCATTTTTTTTTCTCCTTTCTGGATGGGAGGTGGATTGTTAGTGTCTGCATTTCCTGGTTACCATGATTCATCAGAATGAAGAAAATAGAGAGCTCCTCTTTGAGTTTATAGATCCCCGGAATTTCAAGGAGCACCCTGTTGGTGTAAATAAAGTTTTATTGGTAACCAGTCACGCCCATTTGCTGATGTGTGGTGGTTTGTGCGCTATAACAGACTTGTTATAACAGACTTGTTGCAGACTTGTTGCAACAGAGACCATCTGGCCCCAAAGCTTAAAATATTCACTCTCTCGCCCATACAGGAAAAATTTCCCAACCTCTAGTTGACACTCACTTAGCTTGTTTCGGTGAAGAAGCCCTCTCCTTAATGGAATTCTGTATTCTGGCGGATACACTCAAATATCTACAGAAGACAAGTCTTCCTTGAGAACGGAAGTTATTGCCGTGTCCAATAATAGAAACAGGAGTGTGCCTCCCTGCTTCAATTCCATTCCATTGACATGGATTCTATGACCCATAAAAGACAAAGAAAAAAATCTGATAGTCTAGCTGTTTCTGATCATTGCATTTTCCCTGGGCATGAGGAAACAGCCAAGACTAAATTGCCCTCCGTGGCTAAACCTGGTTGGATTCCACGAGGGTAGTTTCAACATTTTCTGCTGAGTCACACTCACCACTTTTGTTTAAGGCCGTCACCAACGTTTATGCGGATTAGAGCTACACAGGCATTGCCCTCTGCTGCATCCCTGGGGTTTCTCTGATCTAAGGACACTAACCCAATAAAAGAAAAGAGCCAATGACATGAACATAACTGCTAGAATTCCTACTTCCCCTGCACCCTCATGGGGCAGAGTTGCTGGCAACCTCCCAGTTGAAAGGATATGGCCAAGTATGTCGGGTTCCTCAATGGCAGCATCGTGAATGGTGTATGAATTGTTTTACACTGAAACTCCTTTCTGGTTTTGCCTAAGACCTTGACTTTTGCAGGCAAGGCATCTGGTATTTGCTGCTGATTCTGCACAGCTCGGCGTTGCCATGGGCTTCGGTTAAATCCAACTGGAACATCAAAACCTTGGGGTGCGTGGGCTCCTGTGTGATTTGGTGTGGGTGGCTGGAGGAGGCTCGCTTTGGTGGAGCCTCTTGGTCTATCGGTGGCTTCTCTGTCCTCTGGGCTGAGCTGGTTTCTAGAAGCTACTGCTAACGCTGTTTCCTTATCCAACACCGTGGCTGATTTGGTGAGCCAGAAATGTACTGTGTAGTTTTAATTTGCATTCTTTTCATTTGTACCCATTGAAAAGAGAAGAATCACTGTGCAAAGTCATCAAGAGCCGGTGTTTCTCAGATGGTCCTGGGCTGCAGACAGTAGCTCAGCCTTTCTGAGCAGTGCCACCTGTTTTAGAACAGGAGCACGAGTGTGCTCCTGCGTGCTGATGTCCACAATGTCTCTGTCATGTCCTTCTGGCTTCTGTACCACCACGCTCACCCACCACGCACTCATGCACACACATGACACGTACCTCATACACCCATCATATGATATGCATACATCATATGCATGCACACCACACACTCATGCACACACATGACACAGACCTCATGCACCCATCATATCATGTGCATACATCATATGCACACACCACACACTCATGTACACACATGACACATACCTCATACATCCATCATATGACATGCATAGATAATATGCATACACACCACACGCTCAGGTACACACATGACACAGACCTCATACATCCATCATATGACATGCATACATCATAGGCATACACACCACTCACTCAGGTACACACATGATGCAACACACATGCATGCAAACACATAGACCATACATACATGCTTGTACACACACACCACACACACATTGCACAAACTCATGCACACACAAGCACATGCATGCACCACACCCGTACCACATAGATATTACACATGTGTACCACACACACACACCCATATTCATACACTCACACACATGCACATAGACACACAGCGTGCACACATGCACACACAGCCACATGCATACTTGCCTATTCACTAATGCACATACACATGTATGCACAAATGGGTACACTCACTGGTGTTCAAACACCTCCTGCAACTGGCGTGTGAGAAGCCAGGGCTGCATGCCAGAATCAGCCATTAGCAGGCTAGCGGGACATTTGACTCTAAGTGACTTCTACAACTACATGAATACAGGGTTCTGTAAAAAGGACTTCAGTGCCGTCTGCAACAGGATTTTGGATAGGATGATTAAAGAGCCGCTTCAGTTCTAAAAGTCTATAAGGAAGACACAAAAGGTGGATCAGAACAGTGCTGATCATGGGTCTGGATCAGAACAGTAGTTCTTGGTCATTCTGAGTCAGCAACCTCTGGGATCCCCTGCAAATTGTCCACTGTTGAGCAGACTGAACCCAGTCACTCACCCCTGCGAAGTTCGTCTGTTCACAGCTCTAGATCAGGGATTGCAGAAGTGAGATCCAGTTGAGATTCTCTTGGCATGCCCCCCATGGGAAGAGGAGAGGTTTGCAATGACTTGGGAGGACTTCTGCAGGGCTGAGGATCTGGACAGACACAGGGGGCTGGTGTCCCAGGGTGGTACCTACCTGGATTGCTGGACACAGCCTGTTCTTCCTCCAATTCTCAGGATCGTGGAATTAATCCATTCCACCTAATCCACCTATCACCCCCTTCTCCCCCTCAGAGGAAGTTTAGAACAGGCAAAGTTGAAGACAATGTAGGATATTAGTTTGAGAATAAAACTCAACTGACATATAACACAAGTAAAAATGCTTGAGGAAATATTTTGTCATTTTCACCCAAAAATTTGCTTTATTTTTCCTTCTAGGCAAACCTTAGCAAATGCTTTCCTAAAGCCTTAGGCTATGCCTGGACTGAAGGATTGTAAATGCTACGTGGTTTGAATTTATCCCATATTTACTTGGTTACTGTGGCATCCACAGAATGGAACTGCTCATCATGGAAAGTGAGGTCTTGACTCAAAAAAAGAAAAGAAAAAAAAGAAAGAAAGAAAAAGAAAAAAATCACCATTTTTTAAATAGGAAATTAACCCTCTCAGAGAATCATGCATTGGTTTTGCTGTGATGAAAGTTTTTTTAACTTTTGTGAGAAATTAACTATAAAGACTAGGATTGCAATATTCCCATGATTGTTTATGTGGAATAATTGCAGGAAACAGATCAGGAAAGATGTTAGCTGGAATCCAGGAAGAGCAAAAATGAGGAAAACTTTTCAAATCTTGAAAACTCTTTTTCCATCTGGAAAACTTCTCACTTAAAACTTTCTGAAAAGAATTTAGTGCAAGGAAACTCATACTAAGTGTTTAAAAAAATAATCCCCAAATCTCAAAATCTTAGCAGGTTAATACAAAAAAAATTTTTTGTCCTGCTCCCATGAAGTCCAATGTAATATTTCTCATTGGGGGAATCTCTTAGAATATTCTCTGGAGTGGTCAACAGATGGTTTAATTGTAGCCTTATGAAAGAACCAAGCCAGAAGAAGCCAGCTAAACTTCTCTAAGAAACCTGACCCCTGGAAACAATGTGAGATAAAAAAAAAATATCTGTTCTTTGAAGCTGCTATACTTTGGGATGATTTGTTACACAGCAGTGGATAACCAATACATTCTTCAAGCAATAACTCCGGAAAGTAACTCATGCTATATGAGGATATCACCATTTTAGCCTGTCATGGTTGCCAGAGGAAGGGCAAGATAGTAGTTTCCATGGTATATCTATCATATTTGGCCCTTTGGGTGAATTATTTTATAATATGCCTTTCTCTATAGAACAAAAGTTGTTTTCGACAATCATCATAAAATGAGAGGAATGATAATGGCAGAAACACAGATAGTAACGGCTGTCATTTATGAAACTTTGTATGCATAGTCATGTCGGTAAAAAATTAGAAAAACAAAATAACGTGGGCCATGAAAGAAAAAATAGACAAATGGGATTTCATCAAGTTAAAAAGCTTTTGCACAGCAAAGGAAACAACCAACAGAATGAATAGACAACCTGTGGATTGAAATAAACTGTTTCAGCTGGGCGAGGTAGCTCATGCCTATAATCCTAGCGCTCTGGGAGGCTGTGGCATGAGGATCACTTGAGCCCAGGAGTTTGAGGTTGCTGTGAGCTACAATGATGCCACTATACTATCCAGGGGGACAGAATGAGGTTCTGTCTCCAAAAAAAACCCAAAACAAAGTGTTTGCAAAGCATACATTTGTTAAAGGGTTGATATCCAAAATAAACAAAGAACTCAAACAACTCAATCACAAGCAAACAAACAATCCAATTGAAAACTGGGCAAAAGACCTGGGTATATGTTTCTCAAAAAAAGACATGGCCAACAAATATATGAAAAAGTCCTCAACATCATTCATCCTCAGGGAAATGCAAATGAAAACCACAAAGAGAAATAACTTCACACCTGTTAGAATGACTATGATGGAAAGAAAAGAGATCTGCAAGTGTTGGCCAGGACGAGGAGAAAAGAGAACCCTTGTAAACTGTTGGTGGGAATGTAAATTAGTATAGCCATTATGAAAAACAGTATGAAAGTTTCTAAAAAAAAAAAAAAAACAACAACCAAAAACTAAAAACCTAAAAATGGAACTACCATATGATCCGTCAATCCATCTGCACCCCTATGTTCATCTGAGCACTATCCACAATAGCCAAGATGTGGAATCAACCTGTCTCCTAACAGATGCATAGCTAAAGAAAATAGTATATAAAGTTATGGAAGACTATTTAGCCTTTAATAAGAATGAAATCCTATCATTTGGAACAACATGGACGAATCTGGAGGACATTATGTTTAGTGAAATAAACCAGCACTGAAAGACAAATACTACATGATCTCATTTCTACGTGGAATCTAAAAAAGTCAATCTTATGAAAGTGGAGAGTAGAATGGAAGTTACCAGGGCCCAGGTTGGGTGGAGGGGATTGGGGAGATATTGGTCGAAGGATACAAAATTTCAGTTAGGAGGAATAAGTTGCGACCTGTTGTACAACATGGTGATTATAGTTAATAACAACCTATTGCATACTTGAAAATTGCCGAGAGAAGAGATTTTAAATATTTTCACCACATACCAAAAATAAGTAGGTGACGTGACAAATGAGTTAATTAGCTTGATTTAGTTCATCCCACAATGTGTGCATATATCAAAACGTCACATTGTCCCCCATAAATACATACAATAAAAGATAAAATAAATATCACAGTACAGGATGGGAGAAAGTGATGGATTAATTCTTCCTAATTATTATTATTTTAGTTTTTTGTTTGTTTGTTTGTTTTAGGAAAGGGAAAAATCCCATGAAAAAATGCTTGCAAATAATTGAACTTCACATGGTTCAAAGATTAATTTGCACGTAAGCACTGTTATGTTATTGATTCCAATCACTTGTCACTGTTGATTTCTGGTTCCCTGTTCAAACCCAGGATTATTGAGGAACGTGAAAAATAGAAGCCCAAACTGTCCCCAAAGCATGCTCAAAGGATTACACACTGGCACAAACCTATTCTCACAAGAAATGCAGGCAGCTGAGTCTGGGGTTGACAGAGAGGTCTCTGTTCTTCCCCTGTGGAGTACAAGTCTCACTGAAAGACAATTAGTCCAAAGAAGTAACCTCAGTTTCCTGTATACAATATTATTATTAAAACACAATAGGAACATAGCAATTGCTTTATACCTTAAATGACCAATATATATATATATTTTTTTTTTTTCCAGAAAGGAGTATTGTGTAGATGATATTGTTGAAAATGGCTGGTGCATGGTAATAATTATAAGCCCATGATGTGTTCATTTCAATATTATTTTTATATTCCCTATAGAGAAGTATCTGCTTCTTTCCTATTTGTGGAACAGATTGATCCCATAGTACACTTGCAAGGCGACTGGCTGGGAGAGATTTGGGGTTTTGTTTGTTTGTTTGTTTTTAAAGATTCAGGAGATATTGACTTATGTGTTTACCTTTTTTTTTTTTTTTGAGACAGGATCTTGCTCTGTCACCCAAGTTAGAGTACAGTGGCATCATCATAGCTCACAGCAACCTCAAACTCCTGGGCTCACGGGATCCTCCTGCCTCAGCTTCCTGAGTAGCTGGGACTACAGATGCATCACCATGCTTGGCTAACTTTTCTATTTTTTGTAGAGACGGGGTCTTGCTACGCTGCCCAGGCTGGTCTTGAAATCCTGGCCTCAAGTGATCCTCCTGCCTCAGCCTCCCAAAGTGCTGGGATTACAGGTGCAAGCCACTGGGCCCGTATTTATACCTTTTTAGTTGACAAATAATAGTTGTACATATTTGTGGGATACCATCCGATGTTTTGATATATGCATATGGTGCAGTATGATTAAATCAAGATGATTAACATTTTCATAACCTCTTCTACTTATCATTTTGTGTGTGTGTGTGGTGAGAACATTTAAAATCTACTCTCTCAGCAATTTTAAAATATGTAATACATTCTTATTAACCATAACCACCATGATGTGTAATAGATCTAATAATTTCTTTCTCTTGTCTAACTGAAATTTTATACCTTTTCATCAGCATTTCTTCAACCCACTGTCTTCTGAGGCCCTTGTAACCATCCTTGTCCTCTTGCTACTTTTATGAGTTTGACATTTTAGAATCCACATATAAGTGAGATCATCCTGCACTGGTCTTTCCGACCCTGGCTTGGGAGAGATTTATTTTATTACTTTTTTTTAGTGGTGTAATTCCATTTTATTTTTTTTTAATTGACACATAATGATCGTGCCTATGTGCGGGGCCCATAATAATATTTCGATACAAATACTGTATAGTGATCAGATCAGGGTAATTAGCATATCCAAAGAGATTTACTTTTAACGAGGCAAATCTTGCTGTCGAACCCCATGAGTTATAATCAGGTAACTTATTCCTACCTACAAATACATGTGTTTGGGGTGGGGAGTGATGGTTCTGAGACGTGTGTGGTTTTCCTACGTTCCCAGGACGATAATGGGCTATTTCTGGGAGCCTTCCCCCAAATTCCCATTCATCTCCACGCTCATACCACTGCAAGATTTCACGTTTTGATCAACAAGTTGCATTTTCAAGTGATGCACGTAATCCTCTTCCCTTTTATTAAAAATCACACGGTTTCTAAATTTTTTATATTCGCTTGGGATTAAGAGTCAATGACCCTCAAAATAGCATTAATATATGCCCGCTGCATGTCAGGCTTAACTTATTGTCAGCATAACTAGAATGTATTTCCTGGTTTTAGGAACCCAAATACCTTGTCTGTATTCCAAAAATCAGGTCCCTCATCCCCAATCTGTTTCATAGTTTAGATCAGCAGTCCCCAACCTTTTTGGCACCAGGGACCATTTTCATGGAAGACTCATTTTTCCACTGACCAGGAAGGGCTTTGATGGTTTCGGGATGACTCGAATGCATTACATTTATTGTGCAATTTATTTCTCTTACTGTTACATTGTAATATACAATGAAATAATTATAGGGCTCGCCATAGGCTGGGGACCCTTGGTTTAGGTGACATTGGATTGTGAGGAAATTTTTCGGGTTAGTAGATCGGGTAATGAAGCAATCAGTTTGGGGACCTTTTGGTTACATGTTGAAGAGCAAAGATTGACTGTTTTTTAGATGCATGAGGACCACCCTCTCACTTTTCCATTTCTGCCCACCTCCATCTCAACGTAGGAATTTGCGTCCCAGAAGAAGCGCAGGTAAATGTTGGCTTCGGAAAGAGATCGAAACTCAGGCTTGGACACCCACACGGACGCCTGCCTCGAAGCTAAGTCCGTAAGGCCGCCCGGGTGTTTGTCGACTCACGTCTCGGAGGACGAGCCTGAAGGCCGTTAAATCCAGGCCAAACGCAGAAAGCAAACAGCGCATTCCTCACGCCTCCCATTGCCCCGTGTAATCGCCTTTCCGCAGGCTGTTTCAATCAGGCTTATGCACAGTAAACGATGTAGCATAAGTAAGTTAAACATTTGGGTGGACGTGTTAGTAAATTTTCTGCTAGAAATATAGACAACCTCTTAAAATCCACGTTGCTACGCGGGCACACACACGTCTCGGTGATTTACGATGCTCGGATCATGTTTATTAGGTTTCTCCGTGACCTAGCGTTGCAGTGGCCACGACGACTATTAATGAAGTGCAGCAAAGCACTTAAACCCAGCTTCTGTAAGATTTTACGCGGGAAATTGTTCTTGGACTCCTTCCAGCATGCTCTACTTTTTTTTTTTCTCCTTACAGCAACGCTTTATGCATCCATCAGCCAGCATTGTAGTAGCAAAGCACAAACTGCACTTGTGTGATACATTGTTCCGCCATAAGGAAGCTGCTTTAATCGTTTCGTGAGCTGTTCCTCACAAAACCCTGTCTGGTGCTCTTGCTCAGGTTGGAGCACAACAGGAAAAGGCGAAGTTTCGTTTCTCCTACTGGGAAAGTGTTTATATTCACTCTCGTCCACATACTGTATCGTGTTTATTCAACGATCGCTCCTTTGAAAGAATTCTTGTGACTCAGCCCAGTAATACCCAGGTCCGTCCATTTACCTCCATTGGTTTGTTTCCAATGGGAAACTTATTTGGGTAAACACGGTTTTACTGGTGAGGGAGGAAGGAGGCACGGCCCCTTTTTTTCTCGTTAGCAATTCTGGCGACTTCCATGGGAAAGGATGAGAAGGAAGATCAAGTTTTGTATGACCCTAAAGTCATTTTTATACTTGCTACCTTAAATCCAATTTTTGCAGAGTATTAAGATTTGTCACTGCCCAGTAGATACACAAGGATATTGTCATTGTTGCTCTTACTACAAGAATATATGTTTGGACCTCATGCCTTTTGGTAATAAATCTTTACTCTTCCCCTTATAGGAGATTTTTCCCAAGCACAAAACCCCAGTTCAATAACATAGATCCTCCAAAGGGCATAGAATGGGGAGAATGGAAAAGACGAGAAGAAAAACAGCCTCATAACACTGTGGCTTACGGGAAAGCAGCCCACAAGAATATTAAGTCACCAGACGTCTTATTTATTTCAAGTAGAGCACAGTTTCCGAACTATAACCTTCTGCTTCCCAGTATAATGAAAATAACACTACAGTGCAATAGGATTACGGCATATACTTGTTGGTGAGATTAACAGGGCTTTCACTGTAAAAAAGAATCCTGAATGGTGGGTCTGTTTTTTTTTTTTAAACTACAACTGGCAAATACGCGAGTATCCCTATGCTAGGAAAATTAATGGCCATGCAAAACATGGTTTATGTGATGCAAACGAGAGAAGACATGGATAGTAGTCACAAAACCCATTTGTTTTCCTTTGATGGGAAATTGATTGTTTGCATTTACTACATGAAAAAAACTCCTTCAGGAATCTGCTGAAGTGAGAGAGAAAACCAAAAAGGAAGGATGCTTTGCCATTGATCACTGGCCCGGGATGAAAGCCGGCCTCCAGGAGCCAGCCAAGTGGATGGCGAGCTCAAAAATCCCTGCCTCTCCAGATTTCCATTCACATGACAAATGGGGTGTGATGCCCCAGTTTCTCTTTTATTGCGATGTAGTCACTTTGGAACGGGCTCCCCCGATAGAATATGCAGTTCCAGATGTTCGAAGCTCAGGACTCAGAGATCTTTGCCGTAGAGAAAAACCAATGCCGAGACAGCCCCCACCACTGTTATGGATCGATTGTACCTCCGAGAGTGGGAAAGTGGGTGGGTGTTCACGTGGATTATACCGTGTTTCCCCGAAAATAAGACCTACCCATGAAACAAGCCCTAGCAGGATGTCTAAGCATTTGTGCAATAGCAGCCCCACCCTGAAAATCAGCCCTAGTGACAGGTGTGGCTATGAAAATCAGCCCTAGTGACGGGCGTGGCTGCGCAGCGCATCTGCACAACCCGTGCGTGTCGTCGCGGAGCGGGAAAGAACACGAGCAGCCCTTCTCATCCGCCCCGTGAGAGCTCTAGTGCTCCACAGGAGAGATCGGGGCCGGTGGCTCTAAAGGAAACAGAGTCGCAAGACATTCAGGATGGGATTCGGGGTCTGGAGAGTGAGGATGATGTTCCAGAAGAAGACGACTTCACTGTATTTGAATCAATGTAGATGGTTGTATCGTACTTAAGAAAAAGTAACACATCCCCTGAAAATAAGCCCTAGGGTATCTTCTTGAGGAAAAATAAATATTAAGATCCTGTCTTACTTTGGGGGAAAACACGGTAGGTATTGTTACCTGCACGCACGATGTCGACGGCAGGTCTCTAGAGTGTGCTCGCCGTGAATAACTGAAACTTTGTGCCTACTGAACACCATGTGCCCGTCCCTCCTCCCCCAGGCCCTGCAAACCAGCATCCTACCACTCTCTGCTTCTGTGAATTTGACTATTTTACATACCTCCTACTGCATGGACCCCTTCTTACCCAGTCTCCTTCACTCAGCCTGACGTCTCCCAGGTTCATCCATGTAGTTTTCCATGTGTCAGATTTCTTTCCTTGCTAAGGCTGAACGACATTCCATTGTGTGGATAGACCACATTTCCTTTATCTCTTCATCTGTCAATGAACATTCGGGTGGTTTCTACATCTTGCCTATCGTGAATAATGTTGCAGTGAACCTGGGGGTACAGATAATCTCTCCAACACACCAACTTCAATTACTTTCAAGATTATACCCAGAAGCAGGATGGCTTGGTCCTACAGGTGCATGGGTCAAACGGAGAGCTGGTTCTAAACAACCACAATCTCAGCTCTGGGCTCCGTGAAATATTTGTCAAGTGCAGAGCTGAGTTAAGATTCCCACCCCATCCCTCCATTTTTTTCTTGCTGGTATTTTTTGTTGTTGTTGTTTTTATTTTTAAGGAAGAGCCACTACAAGTGACCCTTAAGGTATGCCTCTACTGCTCAGGTCATGCTTTTTAGTTCATCTTTGGTGATGACATTTTAGGCTTTACCTTTTTTTGTTTGTTTGTTTGAGACAGAGTCTCACTCTGTTGCCCGGCTAGAGTGCCATGGCGTCAGCCTCACTCACAGCAACCTCAAACTCCTGGGCTCAAGTGATCCTCCTGCCCCAGCCTCCCAAGTAGCTGGGACTACAGGCATGCGCCACCATGCCCGGTTAGTTTTTCTATATATTTCTAGTTGTCTGGCTAATTTATTTCTATTTATATTAGAGATGGGGTCTCACTCTTGCTCAGGCTGGTCTCGAACTCCTGAGCTCAAGCGATCCTCCCTCCTTGGCTTCTCAGAGTGCTAGGATTACAGGTGTGAGCCACCATGCCCCACCAGGTTTTACCTTTTTAAATGTGTAAAAATCTTTTTACTCACAATGCAGAAAATAAATAATTTTACTCACAATTTTAAAATAACCAACTCTGAAGTAAGAGACTTCTAATCATAGTCTCTCTCTCATTTCACTAATTATCAGCAAATTACATTCATTGAGGAGATACCCCTTTGATGGTAAGTTCAGAACAAAGCCCAACAATCTGAATCTTCAAATAAGTGTTTCAATATAAGTGTTTAAAAATATCCAGATATAGTTACTTAGATGTACAAAAAATAACCAGTTTAGAATTACACTCATTATTAGTCTATATGTGAATCTACAGTCAGCCTTATTTATGGGGCAGTTTTTTTCTTTCTTTCAGAATATTACAGGGTTACAAATGTTTTTGGTTACATAAATTGCTTTTGTACCATTTGGGTCAAAGTTATAAGTGTGGCCAGATAGTGTGCATGGTGTCCATTAGGGTGTGAACTCACCTTCTCCTCCCTTCCCTCCTGCTTGATTTCCCATGAATGTTAAAAATTTCCATTTCCATTCTATGATTTCATCATCTCTTCCTGTGTTTTCACTTGTTCCTCATTTCCCTTTAATTCCTTTTTTTTTTGCTTTTATGATATTTATCAATGAATTTCAGCCAGAAGCTCTCATTTCTATTTTACTAATGGCCATGCCATTGGATTCTCCTTAATGATCCACTTTCTTAATTCTCTTGATCACTCTTTGTTCAATAAGCTTTAATCACTCTTTTTCCCCATACTCCCTCAATGGCCTTATTTCACCATGTTTCCTTCCAAAATGACTTCATGCCTGAAACTTGATAGCTGCTGAATGCTCTAATGGGGTAACTTCTCAATCTAAATCTCTAGCCACACCGTTTTTCCTACAGGCAGATCTACAATTATTTGCTGCAGTCATGAGACTCCCTCACTATGTCTCCGATGCAATGTTTGCAAAACAGAAGCAGTTTTGCAAGTTCTCAGTAACAAATACTCTTCTCTTGGGAAGCCCATTCACTCTCCCAGACACATTTCTGTATTGGAATTTAATGTTCAGAGACATTCCTGCCTCTTTGTACCTAACGGTTATAGCGATGTGATTTCTGCCAGATCTGCACACCCAAGCTCAGTTTTCCAGTCTGCTGTGAAAACTCCAAGCAGGGCAGTTTTACTGGTCTCTTAATGGGCTCTTTTGACTGTCGATTTTCCCTCCTCATCCATCTAGAGTACATTTGCCTGGAGTCGTTCAGAACAACAGTTCTAAGAATTTATTTCCCCTCTTGAAATGCTCACCAATCTCCATGAATAGTTCTCATTCTGAAATCTGGGGAATTCAGGCATGCCACAGTGCTGGGAGTGTCTTAATCAACTCACACTTCTATAACAAAGATACCAGAGACTTGGTGCCTTTGTAAACTAAAAGAATACCCTGAGTCCCTCCTGAAAACAGAATGGACCCATTGTTGGCCAGGGTCATCCAAGAAAAACCTTACAAGTGAGTTTCTGGCCATGAAGGGGAAAGGAATTTGGACACACTTCATTGTACCCCCTCCCTTTTGGAGTTTAGATGCAATAACTGACCAGCATTAATGGTAAAACAGAGATCATGAGACTAGAAAAATCAGACTCTTTGAGACAATAAGATATTAAATTATTAACAGGACTTAAGGCCATGCGAGGGAAAAAGTTTAATCATCTGCAGACCATTAACTTGCTTAGCAGATCACTTGAACCTGTATGTTGTGGCTTGTCTCTGATTAGCAAATTTCCTTATCTTCATTTAAAATGTTCCAAGCCTTTAGACAAAGCTTCACTTCTTTAACCAATCACAGATCAAAAAATCTCTGAACCCACCTATAACCTGTAAGTCCCTTGCCTTGAGGTGTCCTGCTTTTGGGGGCCAAACCAATGTAATACATTCCATGAATTGATTCATAATTTTACCTGCAATTCCTGCATCCCTAAAATGTATAAAACCAAACTGTAACTCAGTTGACTCAGGTGCATTTTCTCAGGAACCTCTTGAGACTATGTCACCCAGGCTGTAGTCACACACGTTCAGCTCAGAATAAGCCTCCTTAAATTATTTTGCAAGTTTGGATTTTTTTTTCCTTAACACCTTAAACAATATAAATTTATGTCTTGCAGTTCTGGAGGTTGGAAGAAGAACAAAATCAAGGTGTTGGTTGATTCCATTCCTGGTAAGGGCCCTGCTATGGTCTGAATGTTTATGATGTCCCAAAA
Organism: Microcebus murinus; assembly: GCF_040939455.1. Classification (NCBI taxonomy): domain Eukaryota; kingdom Metazoa; phylum Chordata; class Mammalia; order Primates; family Cheirogaleidae; genus Microcebus; species Microcebus murinus. The sequence goes on along the minus strand of NC_134136.1, from coordinate 81,215,387 downwards.
TTCATAGGTTGAAACCCTCACCCCCAAGGTGATGGTGTTAGCAGGTGGGGCCTTTGGGAGGTGATGAGGTCCTGAGGGTGGAGCCTCATGGATAGCATTAGGGTCCTTAATAATAAAAGGGACCCCAGAGAGCTCCCTCGCCCCTTCCACCACGTGAGGACACAGCAAGAAGGCACTGTCTATGAACCAGGAGGCGAGTCCCCACCAGACACGGCCCCTGCCATGCCTTGATATTAGACTTGCAGCCTCCAGAGCTGTGAGCAATGAATGTCCACAGCTGCACAAAATGGGTAAGGCAGGCCTTCTTCCTTATTTGCAGATGGGTGACTTCTTGCTATGCCCTTGCATGGCTAGGAGAGAGCTCTGGTGTCTCTTCCTCTTCTTATAAAGACAGTAATTCCCTAATGGGGTGCTCCACTCTCATGACCTCACCTCCCAGAAGTCCAGCTTCCTACTGCCATGACAGTGGGGGTGAGGGCTTCCACATATGAATTTGGAGGCCTAATGATTTTTTAAAAAATATTTTACGACGGATCTCACAGGCAGAGTGTCAAAAGGGAATTTAAAAACAAGCAAACCCATTAACTCTATTCACAACTTGGGTACTTTTCAGAATAGAAGACGATGTAGTCAGTGACCAGCGTAGAAGATAAAGGTGTAGGCTATGAAAAACACAGGTTCCTAAACATGCATCTCCCAAAAAGGGGAAAAATAAGCAGCAAAGTGTTAACAGGATTTAATACTGGGATGTAGGATTGTAGCTAAGATTTCTTTTTCTGTAACCTTGTAACAACACACACACACACACACACACACACACACACACACACATATATATATATATATATATATTTTTTTTAGACAGAGTGTCACTGTGTTGTCCAGGCTAGAGTGAGTTCCTTGGCATCAGCCTAGCTCACAGCAACCTCACACTCCTGGGCTCAAGCAATCCTGCTGCCTCAGCCTCCCGAGTAGCTGGGACTACAGGCATGCGCCACCATGCCTGGCTAATTTTTTCTATATGTATTAGTTGGCCAATTAATTTCTTTCTATTTATAGTAGAGACGGGGTCTTGCTCTTGCTCAGGCTGGTTTTGAACTCCTGACTTCGAGCAATCCTCCCACCTTGGCCTCCCAGAGTGCTAGGATTACAGGCATGAGCCACTGCGCCTGGTCTGTAACAACATCTTTATTGAGATACAATTCACATACGATACGATTCGCCCATTCAAAGTATATCATTAATTGATTTTAGTATATTCACAGAGTTGTGCAAATTTGAGAACATTTTCTTTCTTTTTTTTCTTAAGTGCCTTAATGTTCAACTTATTTTTGTCTTCTAGTCTTGTTGCATACCATCAGAGTCATCTTTATACACACACAGTACATGCACGCAAATAGTTTATTCATACAAATAGTACTGATTCTTTTTTTTTTGTGAGAAACACCTAATATCTACTGTCTCAGTGAATTTCAAGAGTACAATACAGTATTGTTAACTGGAGTCCTTGTGCTGTATATTAGTTATGCAGAAAATGTGTTACAAAAATACAGTAATCCAAACAGCATGGCGCAGGCATAAAAACAGATAAAGAAGAATGCAACAGAATAGAGTCCAGAAATAATGCCATGCATCTATGGTCAACTGATCTTCAATGAGGTTGCTGGGAATACACAATGGGGAAAGGGCAGTCTCTCCAATAAACGGTGCTGGGAAAACTAGACTGTCACATGCAAAAGAACAAAGTTGGACCCTTCCCTCACATCCCATACAAAAAATCCACTCAAAAAGCACTATGGACCTAAAGGTGAGACCCGAAACTGTAAAACTACTAGAAGAAAACATAAGGAGAAAAATGTTGTTGACATTGTTCTTGGCAAAAACTTTTCGGTTATAACTCAGAGGTACAGGCAGCAAAAGCGAAAATAGACAAACAGGATGGCATTAAAGGAAAAAGAGCCTGCACAGCAAGGGAGACAACCAACATCATGAAGAGACAGCCCATAGAATGAAAGAAAATATTTGCAAACTGTATACCTGAAAAGGGATTAATATGCAATATATGTAGTGACTCATACAATTGAATAGGAAAAAGAAAAAAAAAAAGTCTGATCAAAAAATGGGCAGAGGACCTAAATTGACAGTTTTCAATAGAACATTTTCATCACCCCAAAATGAAACTCTGGTGCTGTTAGTTGTGATTCTTCATTTACCCTCAAACTACTCAGCCCTAAAAACCACCAATCTCTATTTTTTCACGAATCTTCACGGATTTGCCTATTATGAACTTTCATTCATTTATTTATTTATTTTGGTTTTCCAAGTTGTCTATGACATGAACGTATTACCATCATGATAACTTTAAAAAGTTACCTTCAATAAAAGAAAATAAGAGCAAATGAAAAAAAAAAGCTAAAGTCACAGCATTCCGAACAGAAGAACTGGGGCTTGGAGCACTATGATTCCAAGACAGGACCCAAGTGTGGAGCTGAAATGCCTTCCATTAGACTCAGCTGTTTTCTCTCCAGGTTTTCATTCTTTGACGGTTTCATTTTTGAGTAGCGCTGATAATCTTGCCTGCAAATCTACAGAGAGAACTTTGACAATTTTTTCAGGTCTGCGTCTAATAGACAAAGACATGTACTAATGCAGAAATGATTCAAATTAGCTGATACCGTACTTCAGCTGCTTTTGGAAATATTCAAGCTGCTGTGCAAAGGATCTGCCCAAACAACCAGACGAACAGTCCTTTGAACAACTGGACAAACACCACCAGTTGAAAGGACCGAAGCCCACATACACTGTTGCTGAGGCCTGCTGAGATATTTGTGCAGCTCTGGTCCAATGCGAGAACCCCCAGAACATAGCATGCTAATATATTATATAAATACTAATAATAAATGCAACAGAAAATCTTGTTCATTGAAGTAGATTGATCTTGTTAATGAATAATGCAAGGTTCTATGTTACAGGATTTAGGGAATAGCAATGTAGGAGAAAATAAATATTTCCAAAGATAGCCAAAGTATGATATTATTAGCTAATTCAAATCATTTATGTATTATATTAGTACATGTCTCTCAAATAAATATCAAAAGAGCTTAAAAAATATAGGAAAGGGAGTTACCCATGCTATTTTTGCAACACCACTGAATCTGTAATGGTTTCAAAATTCAAAGTGCAAACATATTTAAATAGGAAGCAAATTTTAAAAGGCAGAGGGAAGAAATCCATGAAGAATTGCTCCTACATTTCATAATTACGTACTAGAATCATAGACACATGTTCCAAGCGTTGGAAGAAGCTTAGGGGATGATTCTGTCCAGATGAAGAAATGGAGGCCAAAGAAGGATTCTAGCTTTATTAATTTTCAAGTTTAAAAGTCACCTAATTGGTGGAAAAAAACCAGTTCTTGATTAGTCTCTCAGCCTTGAGGTCCAAGTGCAGAACTGCCTAACAGCAGATGAAGTTTGGCAAAGTGTTCGCACAAGTGAGATTCTGAGACCTCGACTGACGTCTTTCCGTTTTTGCTTTTTTTAGATATGGGAGCTTCAAATTTGTGAAAAGTTGGGATGGGTGGTGGTGGAGTAGACCACATAGTATCTCTCGTTTTGGTGACTGTGTGTCCGGCGGACAGCACAGAGACCACAGAGAAAGGAGAGATGGCAACACAGAGACTGGGTGGGAAAATAGAGTTTTTAAGAGGCATTAATTCTGAAACAAGTTCCCAAGGTAACAGACCATCGATCCTGAGCAGTAAGAGCCACATGGAAATTAAAACACATCACAGATTAAACACACAATTAAAACACACACATCACAGTTGAAACACACACATCACCCCAAAGGTTTTTCTTACTTAAGAGCTTGTCTTCTATCACTCTCCTTGCTAAAACTTCAGAGTGACATACAACTTTTGACAAATGCATCGTCATGCAATTTTCCACGGCCGTGAAAATATTTTCCAGGCGTTCCTGACTTAATGATTCTCCAGTTGCATGTTTCTCCAGCCTCATGCCCCCCCCCCGCCAGACATTAAATTCCATGCATAAACACTTTTAATCCATCTCTACTGAAAATCTGCAGTCGTGGAAGCTGAGTTTGCTTAAGTGTTTTGCAAACATCCTCTTTGAAAGGAGAACTTCTTGGCAAACCCTGAACCCATTCTCGAAAGGGAGACTTTCATCGGCGGTGTGGCACGGATATCGCTTTCAACGGAAGTTGGAAGACTCCGAAACTACATAAAGTCTGGCAGTTTGGTTTTCAAAATGAATTTCTCCTCCGCCAGGAAGAGGAGGAAGAGAGCAAAAAGAAACGGAACCAAAGCTCACACGTGTCCGCAAGAAAGACTCATTTTCTAGAACAAATGCATTGGACATGCTAAATCCTCTGGCACCGAAGGGAACAACCACAAAGACTCTTCGTCATCCCGGAGTCCCCATCTTTGACCGGGATTGGGTAACGTGGTTTTTTATCAAATTAATTACAGAAGGAAATTCGACTGCCACAGACGGAGGGCCACCAATTTTTCCTCCTCTGTGCCACTTGCCTGAGGCAGGGCATGTTTTTTTTTTTTGCGATGACTGCACAGTCCTCTTTAATGCACTGAAGACCCTAGACAGAAACATCGTGCGTGGATGACATTTACCCGATGCAAGATCGAACCCATCATAAACTGGATTCCGTGGGCAAGTTGCTAGCCATCCGCCACCTCCTTCTCTCTGCTGCTCCCATGCGAAGGTGAGATGACCTCTAAGAGAACCGTATAAAATCTCCAGCATATAAGTCAGTTGTTGCTCATATTGCGTTGCCTTGTGACCTCTAGCTCGAGTAGTTGTGTGCCTTCCAGTCTGTGAAGACAGAGAAGGGTTCGAACGCCGGGATGTGGCTCCACCCATATTTGTGCTGGGCGCTAACTTACATCAAAATATATTCAGATATATTCAAAATATATTCAAATATATATATATATATATTTTCATGCCCTGCGAATGCTTTCCCTCCTGGGGATTGATTACAAGCATGCATGCAAAGAAGCCCTAAGCTTCAAGAGACGGGCGTGGAGGCCTGCTAAAACCTAGCATCATTCCTCTGCCTTGACACTTAAAGTATCATTATTATTAGTTTTTGTTTGACTCACTGTCCAGATAGCTTGAAAGCCAGCATTTATAGAAGAAGAAGAAAAAAAAAAACCCAAATATTCTTTTGCATATTGAGAGTAAGGAGTGGTGCACTGAGCCACGTGCTTGGTTTGTTTTAACTTTTTAAGACTTGAAAAAAAAATAGACTTTTAAATTCGAGGTAGTTTTAGGTTCACACGCAGTCATAAGAAATAACACAGTGGGGAGATCGCTTGAGGGCAGCAGTTGGGGGCTGCAGTGAGCGATGATGGTGCCACTGCACTCCAGCCTGGGCAACAGAGCGAGACCCCATCTCAAAATTAAAATGAAAAAAATTAAAATGTTTTAAAGATTAAATTTTTTTTTAAAAAAATAAAAATTAAAAAGGAATTAAATTAAGAAATAAAAAAACAAAGAAATAACAGAGAGATCCCTTGTACCCTTTTCCCTACTTTTGCCCGGTAGTAAGATTTTGCAGAATCACACCACGATATCACAACCAGGGTATTGACTTTGGTACAGTCAGGAGAACCTTTCTGTCACCACGAGATCTACCATGTTGCCCTTTCTAAGCACACCCACTGTCCTGCTTTAAGACAGGCTCCAGGACCCGATGGAAGAGCCACGAAATTCCATTTTTAGGAGCCAGCAGAGCTCACATCCATGCTTCGGGGAGACCGCTCCAAGACTCGTGATTTTAGGGCGTGGCCTTGACTTTGCGTTTGACTTCTCTCTTACACTGTTTGGGCTACCAGAACAAAACACCTGAGACTCAGTCTTTTATTAACAACAGACGTTGATTGCTCACAGCTCTGGAGGAGGCTGGAAGTGCAAGGTCCCAGCGTGGCGGGGGCCGTGTCTGGTGGGGACTCACTTCCCGGTTCATACATGGCAGCTTCTCGCCGTGTCCTCACGTGGTGGAAGGGGCGAGGGAGCTCTCTGGGGCCCCTTTTTATAAGGACACTGATCCCATCCATAAGGGTAAGCCCTTCATGCTTTAATCACTTCCCAAAGGCCCCACCTCTTCATATCATCCCCTTCAAGATTAGGTTTAAATACACACATTTTTCAGGGGGTGGGGGACAGGGAGACACGGACGCTCGGACTGTAGCAGTATCACCTTAGCGATGCTCAGCAGCTTCCTTTTCCATTTCTCAGTAGAATGACAAAGTGACCTAAAAGGCTGCAGAGCCCGAAGTCCAAGGCAGCAAAGCACCCTCATGCTGTCACCTATATGCACAAGCTCCCTTGTCCCGGGGGGTGGCTTCAGCCCTGAGACCCAGAGCTGGCAGTGGTGAGCCCATCAGCATGGAGCAGATGGTCTGTTTTCTCCGATTCCAGTAGCAAGTCTTATGGCTTATGGCTTCTGGGGTGGGCGAGGCGTGGCGGCAGAAATCCGCAGGGACGCATGGCTGTCCAGCGTCTTCAGAGTAGGGGCCACCTTCGACTTGGTTGTCTGTGCACAGCACACATTTATGCTGAGTGCTGCACACACAGAACCTGTCACCATTCTCCATGGGACACTCCTCGGAGCTTGGACTTCATCACTGCTGAACTCAGCACCAGAGAAGTCCTACAAAGGCACTAGCTCTTCCCTTTCGTTCCCAAGAAGAACAGGTGGATTTTAGTGCAGATTTTGTTATGTTCTAACAACGTTTATTTTTTTTTTCTGGAAACAGAGTCTCACTCTGTCACCTGAGCTGGAGTGCAGTGGTGTCAGCACAGCTCACTGCATCCTCAAACTCTTGGGCTCAAGTGATCCTCCTGCCTCAGCCTCCCGAGTAGCTGGGACTACAGGCGTGCACCACCAAGCCCAGCTAATTTTTTCTGTATATTTTTAGTTGGCCAATTAATTTATTTCTATTTTTAGTAGAGATGGGGTCTCACTCTCGCTCAAGCTGGTCTCAAACTCCTGAGCTCAAGCGATCCTCCCGCCTCAGCCTCCCAGAGTGCTGGGATTACAGGCGTGAGCCACCACGCCCAGCCCTGTTCCAACAACTTAGAGATGCTCGTGAAGTGGGCTCAGCTTTCGTCTTCTGGAAATTGTTTTCTACCAGTGGCATCCCCTCTTGGTTCAATGTCATCTCCTTAGGGTCCATTTTGCTTGTTTGGAGCAAGGCTGGCCCCAAAGGCATCCGGAGCAATGAGCTTCCCAGCAGGAAAGACAGTTCCCTGGGCCACAAACTAGGGCCACCGTGTCTGCAAATTCCAGGGCAGGGCTGCTGCTGGCCCCTGTCCTCCTCCAAACCAATGTGCCTGCCTCAGTTTGCCCTCTCCTGCCTCCACCTGTGCAGGCATCTGGGCAGTGCTACAACTGTGAGGATTTAGCCTCTTTTCCCCAAATTCCTGGGGTGGGGAATCCTTCTAAAAACATACATATTAAACTTGGTTTTTCTGAATGTTGGAGACTCACACCCTTATTTGAGTTTGTGGATGTCCACCACGTGGAACTCATCTGCCCAGGACAGCAGAGACCCCACATGGAGTCGGCCCCAGGGCCTCAGCGAAGAGCAGGTGTGTGCCCGGAGCACCCCAGCAGGTGGGACACGGAGATCTGAATGAGAAAGGGAAACTCCTAATCTGAAAGGAACTGAAGCATAAAAAGATGCTGAGATCATGATGGACTTAGAGACAAAGCCCTCTGGGGCTGCTGTCCCCAAACCCTGGGCTGTGGCTTGGTACCGGTCCGTGGCCTGTTAGGGATTGGGCCGTGCATCACCCCCTGAGCTCTGCCTCCCCCCCACCCCACCCCCTCCCAGTCCGTGGAGAAATTATCTTTCGTGAAACTTAGGAACTGAGCTGCACAGTGGGAGGTGAGCAAGAGAAGCTTCATCTGCATTTACAGCCGCTCCCCAAGGCTCACATCCCAGCCCGAGCTCCGCCTCCCTCCCCACCCTTCCAGCTCCCCAACCCCTGGTCCATCATGGAGAAATTGTCTCCCATGAAACCGGTCCCTGGGCCCAAAAAGGTTGGGAACGTCTGCTATGGGGGAAAAAAAAATTTAAAACTTAGTTGCTGGTCAAAGGACACAAAATTTCAGCTAGGAGGAGGAAGTTCGGGAGATCTATTGTACAACATAGTGACTACAGTTAATAACAATGTATCTATTACATGCTTGAAAGTTGCTAAGAGAATAGATGTTAAAGGTTCCCACCCTCCCAAAAGAAATGGTAACTATGTGAGACGATGTCTGTGTCAATTAGCTTGATGTAGCCAATGGACACATGTATCGAAACATCATGTTGTGTGCCATAAATATACACAATTGTTATTTGTCAATTAAAATAAATAAAAGAAGGAAGAGCAAAAGGATTTTAAAAACAACAAAGTGCATTTGGCAATTTATGTATATGCACTTTTAAAATGTAGTTATACACATGGACTCACCAGCAAATTGGTATAATTAACTGATCAACACCTAAGTGGACATATAGGAATAACATCTATCGGGGGTCGGGCAGGTGGGGGGGAGGGGATGGGTATACACATACATAATGAGTGTGATGTGCACTGTCTGGGGGATGGACATGCTTGAAGCTCTGACTCCGGGGTGGGGGAGAAGGGAGGAAAGGCAACACATGTAACCTAAACATTTTTACCCCCATACTATGCTGAAATAAAAAAATAAAAAAGAAGAAAGAAACAAATAAAACGGAGGTATAGATGTGTATGTACATATATACGTTATGTATGCACACACAGATATATATGCATATGTGAATACGTATGTGTGCCTATATATGTGTGTCTATATATATATTTACACACACACATATATTTATATATATATATAGAGAGAGAGAGACAAACCCCAATAACCCAAATGAGTACTTAAACCCCAAATAAGTAAAGAGGCCAGGAGATAATTTGGAGGTCTGAGCAGTGCAGAGATGACCAGTGTGAACAGAAGATTAAAGCCACACACCAAAGAAGGGGGCATTTCCAGAAGTTTTCATCAAAGCCCCCAAAGGAATGTTTTGTGAGAGCCGGACCGAGCCACGTTTGAAGAAATATAAAGGTTGATAATTTTCTGGGATCCACCACAAACTTTCATGCTCCCAGCCAAAAAGTCTAAGTCAAAGTCAACATGCAACTTGACGTCTACCTGGGAAAATACAGGGGTCCCCCAAAACAAAGAGAAAAGCTTTAAAAGAGTGGGAGTGAAAAACACAGGTCTCCCCTGACACACCCGGCATGACCCAGAGAAGACACCCCGGCCATGTCAGGATGGACTTAGGAGCAATGTGGGGACCGTCTTCAAAGTCCTAACTGGTCCTTGCTGTGTGACCGCATGTCTACCCAGGGCTGAGTCTTCCCGGAGAGAGTAGGAGACAGGTGCACTGCAACCAAGCCAGGGCTTCCTTCTCCCCGTCCCGTTGCTAGAACCAACAAAAGATGCACTTCTGCAGGGAGAGATGTACCGAGGTCAGAGGGAGGGAAGGAGGAGGTAGGAATAGAGAAACCCGAGTGAAATCAAAACTAGCCTCGGCCAATGTAAAATTTTCCTGGGGACTGGCGATAAAACAATGAGGAACTGGAGGGTTTATGAGCTAGGTGAAAAACCATGGGTCTCGATCACTTGTAGGACAGAAATGAAATAAAAGGTCAGGGTTAAAGCACACCGTCGCCTGTTTGTGGGGGGGGGGGAATAAATGGTAGCTTTATTTAATGTCTTGTGAATGTTACTGTGCATGTTAAATTGAGCGCTAAAATAGCAGAGACTGAAAACACAGCTTTCTTGCAAAAAAAGAAGGGGAGGGATATTCAGGAAAACAAAATAAAATGACAACAAAACAAAAATAAAACCTCAGATATCAGAAAAGAGATAGATATCAGAAAGGAGAAATACTCGAAGCAAAATTAAATTAAATTAAAAATAAATAAATGAAAGTAATGGTTAATAAAAAGTACAAAATAGAACACAAGAAATAAATTTTAGAATGCTATCAATCGTAATAAATACGAATAGATTGGAAAATATATCTCGGTAGACAGGAGCTATCAAATGGGGTTGAAAAAAAAAATCCAGGTTATTGCTGTTTGCAAAGAACTGGAACCCAGAAGAGAAAAATCTAAAAGTAAACTTGATGGAAAAAACCCACAAATAACATGGGTAAATAAAGATGAAGAGAAAATTTCTGTAGCTAGATGAACACAAAGCAGAAAAGGAAAAAAAAAAAAAAAGAAGAAGAACATAGAGGAGGAATAAATGTTGGTATTAAGCAATAACAATTTCACCAGAAATTATAAAAATGCTGAACTTCTCTGCACCTGGTAGTGTAGCACCCACATATATAAAGTGACATTAGGGAGAAGTAGAAGAATAAATTGTCAAGTCCAGAATCCCATCTTCCGAAGATCTGCGCTTACGGGTGGGTCTTGCCTTCAAGAATGGAGATAAATACTTGTATTTCTGGTTTCTTTTCTTTTTTTTTTTTCCGGCTAACCTTGACTTGCTTTCTCCCTTGATCTTCCTAAATGAATTTTATCTCCATAGATAGCTGCAGCCTAACCATACCCCCTCCCCCAAATTCCTATATGGAAGCCCTCACCCCCAAGGAGATGGTGTTGGCAGGTGGGGCCTTTGGGAGGTGATGGGGCCCTGAGGGTGGAGCCTCACGGATGGGACCAGGGTCCTTATAATAAGAGGGGCCCCAGAGAGCTCCCTCGCCCCTTCCACCACGTGAGGACACGGCGAGAAGGCGCCGTCTGTGAACCAGGAGGTGAGTCCCCGCCAGACACGGCCCCTGCCACGCCGGGATCTTGCACTTCCAGCCTGCAGAGCTGGGAGCAACCAATGCCTGCTGTTTAACCTAGTCGACAGCATTTTGTTATAACAACCTTTAAGGACTAAAACAGCTTTACTCAGAGCTTCAGAAGAAGAAGAAAATCAAGTCCCATTATTGTAACAAATTAATTATTTGAGAAGAAGTATAAACTGCATAAAGCTCGTGTTTGTTTTTGCCAGTCGAGTTCTGACCACCCCACGCAAATCTCCGGGACTTGCCACGCTAAGTCCGGCCGGGGGGAGAAGGGGAAAAGCCGATACTGCTTACTCTAAGCCTCATCTTGGTTCTGTGAGCTACGGATGCCTTCGCCACACTGCAACATGTGTGACCAATTAAGAAGGATTTCTGCAAGGCTCCGAACAAAGTGGAAGACAGCGGTTTTCTTTCATCGGTGCATTTTCATGGAGCCAGGAGACAGGGTCTCAGCGGTGACAGCCAGGAGGTGGCTGGTTGGCTAGAGAAAGTATTGCATCGATTAAAATTTTTCGCCCACCGGCCAGCTTGAAAACGAAAGCTACAAGATAGAAAATAAAAATACAGCCCCAAATGAAAACCAGATGTGTGCAGCTTTGGGGGGATTTCTCAGCGTTCAGCTTCCTCTCCATCTCATTTTATACGTCTTTTCTAAAATGGGTGCGACTTCGAAAAATCACTTTGCGTAGCTGGGTCTCTCGTTCGTTTGGGGCAACACGATTCGATAGGCACATAAACAAACTGCCTGGCTATGACTCAGCTGAGGGGGCTGGAATGTATTGTTTGTGCAAGGAAATGCCTGGAACAAATTAGACAAATTGACTTGTTTCTAAATAATACCAAATCCAGGCAGTAGCTTAAGAGTAATTTATGTATTTTTCTTCCCCCTAATTCTTCTCTGTTTGGCGTGACCACACCCGGGGTAAATCTTTAACCCCGTCAACAAGTCCTAAGAATCTCATCCATTTGACACTGTTGGGGAAAATGTGGCTCATCTTGTCTTGCTAATTTTCTAGGCCTGGCTTAGGAGACAAGGAGAAATACATTTACTCTATAAAAATCTCTGATAGGATTAGAGATGCCCTAACGGGCATCTCAGATTCACTCGGGTTTTGCTTACGTTTCTGGGCATGACGATGTGCATGACACGGATTTGAACATCAAGTCAGATAAAAGGAATTTTTTAGCTCTTCTCATCTGCAAGAGCAGTAACAAGAAAGAGGACTTCTACACTGGGTCATCAAGAAGATCCCATGAAAAATGATGAGGGTACAAGGCACCCAGCCCTGCCCAGCGTTGGCCTGATTGCTCCTTTAGTTCATGCCAAAAACAAAAACCAAACCCAACACATACACACACACACACGTACCTTCATCCTCATATAATCTCCTATTACAAGCTACCTGGTGCTCTTCAATTTCCTTAGCTCTGAAGAACGTTGGCATAACGACTCAGAAGGAGTCTCCCTTTAAAAGCAAAGTAAGTGGACCCTAGGAAGCATTCAGACAACTCGCTTTGCTGTAATCAAAGGCAGCTGCCAGGCGGGCAGAAATTCACGTCGGGGACATTGCTTTGCTTTTGTTTTCTCTTTTTAGCCGAAGTCCGTTGTGCAGGGGGGGGGGTGGCCCCAGTTTCATGACAATAAAAATGTTTTAATGGCACTATAAAGCGGTGAACAAAAGCGAATGCATCGTAAAGTTGACTTTGCCTGGTCCCTGGAGAGAAGTACAATTCAGCCACAGCCCTTGCAAATAAGAAACACATCTCGATTGAGGACGCTAGAAGATGATGACCGCCATGTTTATTTTACCTCGAGTGAACTTCCCGATTGCCCTTCCGTTGATGAAGAAGTCCTTTGAAAAGAAATCACTCTGGGAGAAAACACAAGGAGGAAGCACAGACATCGTAAAAGCGTGGTCGAGAAGTTTCTCTCCACGGTTTGATCGGGCTTTTCCAGGAGAAATCCCGTTGACCTAATTTAGGAAAAGATCCGCTAATAGCCCCGAACCGGGGATTACTGCGTGGTTTTTAAGAATGCTTCCAACAGGGATGCTTTCCGATTCCATTTGCAAACCTGTTGGTGAAACCATGGCTCTGCGTGTGCACACGTTGACTTTCATTTTACACGAAGCCACTGAAAAATATTTCTGAAAACCTTGGCATGGGTTGAAGCAAAACGCAAAACACCGTTTTGCAAAAGCAAATGGATGCCATTGCTTGCTTTATAATGAGAACAGTTGCATTGCAAGAAACTGTTCTTTAAAGCAGCGGTCCCCAACCTTTTTGGCACCAGCCACAGTTTTCATGGAAGACAATTTTTCCACAGACCGGGGAAGGGAAGAGAATGGTTTTTGGGGTGATTCAAGCACATTCCATTTATTGTGCTCTTTATTTCTATTTATTATTACATTTTCACATATATAATGGAATAATTATACAACTGACCATAGTTTGGGGACCCCTGCTTTAAAGAGATATAAGGTGGTTTTATATTTTCCTTTTTTTTTTTTTTATCTATCATAGTTTTAAAATTTTGCTGCATTTGCCTATAGGTACACCATGGAGTTCTACTCAGCCAAAAAAAAAAAAAAATGGTGATCTAGCACCTCTTGTGTTATACTGGGTAGAGCTGAAGCCCATTCTACTAAGTGAAGTATCCCAAGAATGGGAAAACAAGCACCACATGGACTCACCATCAAATTGGTGTTAACTGATTAACACTTAAGTGCACATATGGTAGTAACATTCATCGGGTGTCGGGCAGGTGGGCAGGGGAGGAGGGGATGGGTATATTCACACCTAACAGGTGCGGTGTGCACCGTCTGGGGGATTGGACACACTTGAAGCTCTGACTCGGGTGGGGCATGGGCAATATACGTAACCTGACATTTGTACCCCCGTAATATGCTGACATTAAAAAAAAAATTTTTTTTTAAATGTTGGTGCATTACTTCACTCTTTTGGCTATAAGGTCTCAGCTATTAGCTTGGCCTCTGTGCTGTTTTTGTTATGAAGTTACAGCAAAGCTGGGCTTCCCTGTGCCCGGCAGCAAAATTGCTGGAAGATCCCTGAGGAATGCATCCTAACCCTGCTTGCTGGCGGACTCGTTCAGCCTGTGCCCTGCCAGGTGCCCGGCCGTCGCTTCCCAAACCCGGTTTCCGTCACCACGTTGTCTGGTGCACCCACGTAACTAAAACATAAAATAAATTCCATGGCAGCGTATTAAATACATGTTGACATTGGCCCTCCATCCGATTCCATCATCAAATCCAACAGTGAAGGAGGAGAAAAAAAAAAAAAAAAGGACTGGTATTTACTGCAAACCTCAGAAACAAAAAAGCAGGAAGTCATAGAAAGACAAGGAACTATCCGTTTGCCACGTTCCTATTTTAATTTGGTGTTCCCGCAACTCTGAGTCTCCTGTTAATGTCTGCAGCCGACAGATCCGTGTGCTATAAAGTGAGGCAAAGTGCTGAGCTTGGGATGAAATGTGCCACAGCCTAAAAAAAAAATTTTTTTTTCTGAAATGATCAGTCCAATCTCTGTTACGACACGTTTTATCGAGTTTATTTGTTCCCGCAACGCATCTGTGCCAGGGATTGCAAAGGCTTGAAAGGCAAACACGAGCGAGAAATGAGCCCTGTCGTCTGCATGAAATCTGCCCTCAGAGCAGAAGGGCAGGGCAGACAGTCACAAAGGATAAATAATTATCGACTATTATGATCTTGCGAGCACAGAACATACTCAAGATCATTCCTGACTTTCACCAGATCTTTGCTTCTATGTTTTTTTTTTTTTAGTTTTTTTTTTATTTTCCTCTCTTAACACAAAATGCTGTTCTCATCTCCCTTGGGCTCTTTTGAGGTTTCTTTTGTTTTTTAATTTTTAGGTTTCAAATTTATTTTTAATTTCTTTTTTATTGATATATGACAGCTGTAGATATCTTGGGAGTATGTGTGATAATTTGATTCCTATATGCAATGTGTAAGAGTATTTGAGATATACATCACCTCAAAGATTTTTCCTTCCTTCCTTCCTTCCTTCCTTCCTTCCTTCCTTCCTTCCTTCCTTCCTTCCTTCCTTCCTTCCTTCCTTCCTTTCTTCCTTCCTTCCTTCCTTTTCCTCCCTTCCTCCCTCCCTCCCTCCCTCCCTCCCTTCCTTCCTTCCTTCCTTCCTTCCTTCCTTCCTTCCTTCCTTCCTTCCTTCCTTTTCTTTTCTTCCTTCCCTCCCTCCCTCCCTCCCTCCCTCCCTCCCTCCCTCCCTCCCTTCCTTCCTTCCTTCCTTCCTTCCTTCCTTCCTTCCTTCCTTCCTTCCTTCCTTCCTTCCTTCTTTCCCTTCTTCCTCCTTCCTTCCTTCCCTTCTTTCTTTCTTTATCTCTCTCTCTTTCTTCCTTTCTCTCTCTTTTTCTTTCTTCCTTACAGAATATTATGCAGGTACAAATGCTTTGGTTACATAAATAGCTTTTTTACAATTTGAGTCAAAGTTTTTGCACCTGTTAGGTATATATGGAAATAACATTCATTTATCTTTTCTCTGTGATGGGATCATTACAAGTCTTCTCTTCCAGCTACTTTGAAATATGCAGTCAATTATTAACTGTAACTTCCCTACTGTACCATTGAGTATGAGAACTTATTTCTTCTGTCTAGTGGATTCTTCTTATTTTACTGGGTTGACAACCATGTGCATGATGAGATAAGTTCATCTCATTCTTTTCTAGGGAGTGGGCTGGCTTTTCCTCAGCTGGTTTTAATTGGGCTGGCTTACAAAGCCTTTCGGGAATCTGGTCATCCAAGTTATTGGTCAACACATCTAACTCTCCAGGAGTGAGGCCGTTTGCATTTTCCTCTGCTTCTCTTTATCCAGATGGAACCACAAACATGCCTCCATCACAAACTTGAAAAGGCATCTAAACCGCGTAGGTAGGACCAGGCATTCAATTGCTCCTGTGTTTGCCTATAACATGTGCAAAAGCAGCTTGCTTTGATCTGCATTTAAATATAGAGACAGGAGACAGATTAGCATTTGCCAGGGACTGCAGGGAAATGAGCAATGTGGAGTGATTGCTTCATGGGTACAGGGTTTCCATTTGGGGTGATGAAAAAGTTCTGGAGCAAGATAGTGGTGACGGTTGCACAATACTGTGCGTGCACCAAATGCTGTCAAATTGTACAATTTTAAATTGTTGTCATGGTGTTAAGGGTTGACTTGTGTCTCCTACTAAATTTGCATATGGCATTCCTAACCCCCTGTAACTCAGAATGCATCCTCATTTGGAAATAGGGTTGTTGCAGATTTAACTAAGTTATACTAGAGTGAGGTGGGACCCTCATCCTTATACAAATGTCCTTATGAGAGTGGGAAATTTGTCCACAGGGAAATGCACAGACATGGAACCAGAGTTCCCTTTCCAGCCCCAAAAAGGATCTTCCTCTAAAGTCTCTGGAAAAAGATTGATCCTCCTGACACTGTGATGTCAGACTTTGGGCCTCCAGAATGGTGAGAAGACGGATTTATGTTGTTTTCGGCCACCCAGTTTGTCATGCAAGTCCTAAGAAATTAATACAGACTGTATCATCGGTGGTTGTGAAAAGGAAGAATAGAAATTTCCCCCCAAGCATTTGACCAGAGAATGGGGTAGGTTGGATGAAAAGCATTTCCAACGGAAGATCAAGTGGCTGGGTTTGCACATGCTGAATTGGAGATGTCTGTGAACATGGATATTAATCACGTGTCCACCCACCATCCAAGAGGAGATGTTGAGTAGGTGGTTGGCTATATGAGAGTCTGGAGTTTGGAGAAGAATCAGGGCAAATAATACAAATTTCAGTGTTGTTGGCAGATGAAGGTATTCAAAGACATGAGACTATGTAGTCCACCCAAGAAGAAGCAAAGATACAATAGAAAAGAGCAGCCTGAGCTTAGGACTCTCTAGGAGTAAGATGTCATTGAGAAGAAGCTTCAGAAGATGAGGCTGAAGGTCTTAGTGTCCTGAAATTGAGCAAACACAAAACCAAGAACTAAGATGGGGCCTGTGGTGCAGGGTTAACAGTCATCCCCATTTGCCTGGGACCGATGGGGTTCTCAGCACACAGGACAAAAATCAGGACAGTCTTCGGCAAACCAGCATGGTTGGCTGTCCAAACATTGTGTCCAAGGACACTCAGAGGTTGAATAACATGCAGTCTGAGAAGAGACCACTGGTTTTGTTCAACATGGAGTTAACAAGTGACTTCGACTTCAATCATCTGTCTCATGTTTTGGGAACTCAACCTCCTCAGTTTCTAGGGTGTCTTAGTCATTTTTTTGTTGCTGTATTAGGATATTGGAGACTGGGTATCTATAGACCCCTCACTTAAAAGGTGAGGAGTTAAGAAAATCAGAGAAGTCAGCAGACTATCATATCTAATTCCTAGAGGTTTTTCACATCTCTCAGGACAGAAATGAAGCTCTTTCTGGTGACATTTCTTAGCATGAAGACCAGCAGTCACCTATGTTCAAAAAAGAACTACACAGTAAGATCATCAGCAGGAGAGGCACTTAACTCTAGACTGACAATGTGTGAGACACTGTTCTTGTTATTGCACGGTGTATATCAGTTTATTCAGTACATGTTTATCCATGGTCTGCCTCTCTGTGTGACTGATAGACATGCAGGTGGAAGAGAACGTGTTACCAGAGACAAAGATGACAAATGAGTTGAATGTGATTGAAATATGTCTGAACTTTCTTCGGTTCACAATCCTGACAGTGACACTCTCCATCTATTCTGGATTTGCTTTTATCAATTGTAGCACCTGGGTTTCTGAAAAACAGTTTTTGTGATGTCTGTGTATGCAAAAAAAAAAAAAGTCCAAAATTCTTCTGAAAGCAAATAGCACACATATCTTGCAAGTGTCAATGCTATGACAAATATTCATTTCCCCAGATAAAGGGATTGTTTTCCTAGTTCTCCAGATTAACCTCACCACTCTTGGCCATTCATGTATTCATCTCAGTAAATTCTTTCTTTCTTTCTTTTTTTTAAATGATTTTTAATTCTTTCTTAATATAAAGTCAACATGCTAACATCAAACTCCTTCCGTTATAAACTGCATTGGGCAGAACACATTAGAAAAAAAAATTATATTTAAAGAAAGACCAACAAGTACAATGGCTTCTCTGTATCCAGGGATCCTACCTTCATGGATTCAACCAACCACTGATTGAAAATTTTTGGGAAAAAAATTGCATCTATACTAAATATCCACAAGCTTTTTTTTGTTGTCACTATTCTCTGCATAATACAGTATAACAGCTATTTATTTACATAGCATTCACAGTGCATTGAGGTATTTTAAGTAATTTAGAGATAATTGGAAGTATACAGGAGGATGCGTGTAGCTTGTATGCAAATGATACACAATTATATACAAGGGACTTGAGCATTCATGTATTTTGCTATCTGTGACAAGTCCTCGAACCAACACTTCATGTATACTGAGGAACAATTGTATATATTCTGCAACCAACAAAATATACCACAGTAGTTCTGCCACGTTCAAAGGATACCCCAATTTTACTTATGACAAACAATAGAGAGTTTATGTGAGGCATTTTCTACCCTTAGCTACTTTTCCTTCCCAACCAATCATTGGACTTAAAAGGGCAAGGTGGTGTGATTTCCAGGAAAGAAACACATTAAAAATCTGAACCACTTGACAAGTCATCAATTCAGATTTTCGTTTCACGATGGTAAGAGAGAACCACTGAGATAACTCCAAACTTCCCAATTCACAGTGAGTTCATATTATAAAGCACTTCTGCATGCCATGGTAGCATTTTATCTGTGCACACCTGGTGGTACCCTCCTTGGAGAGTTAAGGACATGAAGTCACAGAGAAATGAAGGAACTTGCTCAAGGTCACTCACATTGCCAGACTTCAAAGTCCACGTCCAAAGTGTGGCTGTGTTGAGATAAGGTACGGTCCCAATTGTGGTCTCAGGTTCTAGTAGAATGTTTGGCTTATGGAGTGTATTAGTTAGCTATTGCCGTGTAACAAATCATCCCCCAGCTTAGAAGCTTATAAAACACACAGATAGCAAATACATGTTTATTATCTCACAGTTTCTGTGCATTGGGAATATAGGCACAATTTCAGTGGGGTTTCTTCTTAGGATCTCACAGGGCTGCAACCAAAGTATTTCTAGAAAGAAAAATAACAACAAGTGCTAATGGAAGAACTAAGACTGAACCCAGCTCCCTGATTCAGAGGTCAGAGTCTCTCTGGCAAAGGGTGTTAGAGGAAAAAAAAAAGGGATACAATGCAAGGTGGGTGCACATGACACTAAATTTTGACTATCTTTCTCTCGTTGTGAAGAGTGTCATGGTTTGTCTTCCAACACAAACTAGCGCGTGGTTTCATAACCTTTACTAAAATGAACAACGATGCTTAATTTCACACTTGGCTTGAAAAAACAAAAATCTCCCTGGGTTGTTGCTTCATACTTCATAAGAAAAGCAGAATCTGTGGGGCCTCTTTCCCAGCCTTTGTTATATGGTAAACAGCAAAAACAAAAACATCCAGTAATACCCTCACCCAACACGGATGCCAACACAGCTGCCATGGCAGAAACAGATGCGAAATGTCAGACCCACTTTGGAAGTTATTTATTCAGCTGGACGACACACACTGCTTCAGCGAACTTCAAAAACAGTGGGGATGAAAACCTTCCCTGCCCTTGGAATAATCTGACGGACCTCCATTCCTCAAACCAGACTGGAACAGAAGTCCACACGAGCAAGCTCTAGAAACCAAATTATGGATTGGTGATTTTTAAGATACATCTGGGAAACATGACTCCCCAAATAACGCGTGTTTCTAGAAACTCTCACTACCTGTTTGCATACATACTGTAATTCTTTTAAAATCTCGATTGAAGAATATTTACTGCAGACTTAGGTCTCTCAAACAGCAGAACTACTGACATTTGGGACCAGATGATTTTCTCTGGGAGGGAGGTGCGTTCTATGCTCTGTAGGATGTGGAGGCATTTCCCTGGGCTCCACCCACCAGATGCCAGTGGGATCGCCCAGTTGTGACAACCAAAGGTGTCTCCAGACATTGCCCAATGTCCCCTAGAGGTGTCTCAGATAACAGATGGAAGGTTATTTAGAAGAAAAACATCCCCATATTTTCATTTTTTAGGTGATAAGATCCTAACGTGGTTCTTTCTGGTTATAACATTGGAGCCACGTTCTGACCAACTATTGGCATTGCGTTTGCTAAAAATATGGGTCCTGATTTCACTAGGAGGAAATCAATATTGCTTCTTCTTTGCAGAACTCCTACAGGGACTGGGGTTTTCTGTTATAGCCCTCCCAATGGGGGCCTGTGCAGGAAAGGTCCTTCTCTTCCATGTGCTGGTCAGAATCTGCCTGGGTGCTGTGTACCAGCTCTGCTTGCTACCAGAGCTGAGATGGCATCACTGTCTTTGTTTCCAGCCTTGTTCTGGCATCGGCTTCCAACAAGAGGTGGCTGAAGCTGCACTTTTGTGGTTATGAGCTATTCTGGCTGCCTCTGAGTCTAAATCTGCGGCTGTGTTTCAAGTCACACCACCTCCAGGAGGCTACCCTGATTGCTGGCTGTTGATGGCCTTCCCCTTAGCTGAGGTTGCCCAGGCTACCAGACGTTGTCTTAACTGC
The DNA here is from genome assembly GCF_040939455.1 of Microcebus murinus. NCBI lineage: Eukaryota > Metazoa > Chordata > Mammalia > Primates > Cheirogaleidae > Microcebus > Microcebus murinus. The sequence continues at coordinate 81,194,820 of NC_134136.1, read as the reverse complement.
AGTAAACCACACACAAGGAAAGGAAAATACTGCGTGATCTCAGGTATGTGAGGAGTCTAATATGAAAAAGATATTCAAGTATTCACAGAGAATGAAGCAGTGACGCCAGAGATAGTGTTTACAGTGGAGAGATGTGGGTGGGAGGGAACAGAGTAGAAATAGGTTGCATGAGCAAGTGTAGAGATCTACTCCACAGCCTGAGAAGTACACGTGATAACATTGCATACATTTGGGATTCTTGCTAAACGACTAGATTGTAGAGCAACAACAACAACAACAAAAAAATGGGGAACCATTTGAGTTGATGGATACATTAATTTCCTTCACTATTAGTAACCTTTTTATTATCTATGCATCCCATAACATCATGTTACTAACATAGATCTTAGACATACACAGTAAAAAGTAGTTGATTTTAAGGAAATAGACTAAACAACAAAGGATAGAATTGACTTCTTTGTTTTTGTTGTTTTCTTTCGTTGTATCATATTATGGGGGTACAAATATTGTTAGGGTTACATGTGTTGCCCCTGGCCAACCCCCCCATGCCAGAACATCAAGCGTGTCCAACCCCCAGTTGGTGTGACCGCACCCATTATGTAAGTATATACCCTTCCCCTCCTCTCCCCTCCCACCTGCCCACCACTTGATAACGGGTTTTTTTTTTTTACATTTTGGCTACATTGTATATCTTTGCCTCTCCCTAAGAAGGGTTAGAAGTATTCCCTCCCCGCCCCCAACACACAATGCTCGCCACAACCCTGAGATGTGGGTCTCCCGCTCCCCCCACCCCTGAATCCCTGGTGAACACCACCACCATTTGAGCCCCATAGTTTTAATCAGTCAGTACCAATTTGATGGTGAGTAGATGTGGAGCCCATTTTCTTGATCTTGTGTCGCCTCACTTTGAATAATGGGCTTAAGATTAATCCAGGATAGCATAAACGGTGCTAGCTCACTGTCATTTCTTAGAATTGAGTAATGTTCCATTGTGAGCAATATACCAAATTTTAATTACCCACTCATGAACTGAGCGGGCACTTGGGTTGTTTCCATGTCCTTGCAATAGTGAATTGTGCTGCCATAAACATTCAGGTGCAGATGTCTTTGTAATAGAATGTCTTATGCTCTTTTGGGCAACCTCTGTGGAAAAGAATTTGGAGATACCTCAAACAGCTGGAAATAGAAATACCATTCAACCCAGCAATAGCATTGTTGGGCATCTAACCAGAATTGACTTCCTTGTTTTCCATGCATTTTGTACCAAGGAAATCCTTTGGGAAAAAAGATGGATAAATAGTTTCCATTGCAGTTACGTTCGACTTGGGCTGCAAAACCCACTAGAGAGAGAGTGGTTGCAAAAGCCATGAGATTCTTCAGGACACAGGATCTGTTTCTCATCCACACTTGCATCCCCACCCTCGAGGATAGTATCCATCACAGAGCAGGTGCCCAATAACTGTGTGTGTAAAACCCACAATAACCAAACAAAGAATTTCTATAATTCCAAAGGGTTAGAAGCTCTGCTGAGTCCATGGAGGGAGAGATCCACAGAGATTCAAGGAAGAAGAGAGAGGACATAAAGAGTGGTCTATCTCCCCAGTGTTTGCCAGGGGCCTTTTGGGAAGATGATATCACTTCATTTCAGGAGGAATTCCCCACTCTGTGGGTTGATGGAATCTGCACTCTCTAGCGCAGGACAATGAAAAAATTATCAGATCATCGGAGATGAAGACTTTAATTACCATGAGAACAGGGGTCCTGGCATGACAAGAACCAGGTTGTTACACAAGTGGACCAGATCGTAACCTTAACCCAAACCCTAACCCTAATCCCCTAACCCTAACACCCTAATCCTAAACCCATAATCCTAACCCCCTAACCATAAGCCCTAACCCTAACGCCCAAACCCTAACCCCCTAATCCTAACTCCCTAATCCTAACCCTAACTCTAACCCTCATTGGAGACAGAAGTTGCCACTTTTCCATAAACACAATGGTGGGATAAGTTTTTCTTTTTTTCCCCTGAATTCACCAAGTAACCCACTCATACTCACTCTTTCATTGGAGCTGGAGGTTTCGCACCAGAGAAGGAAATTCGTTTTATTTTTCAGATGACCCCAGAATTGCACAACGCCTACAAATGCAGCCCCAGCCAACACATTTTATGTATGTGTTTTGTTTTTTGTGTGTTTCATTTTCCGCTGTTTAAGGAATTCTTATGAAAGCAAGAATTTTATAATCCAAATCGTGTTTCCTTGCTCAGTTATCAATTCTGCTACTTAAAACAGAACTGACATGCTGAGCTATTGCACAGTAAAGAATTACAAAATTGAAGAAAGGAATGCTTTAAATTTTTGGACTTTGCTGAAAATTCCTTTTCCTAGGGTTTTATAAAACATTAATTTGTTTTTTTTTTAAATTTCAGCATATTTGGGGGTACAAATGTTTAGGTTACATATGTTGCCCTTGCTCCCCCTCCCCCTTGAGTCTGAGCTTCAAGCATGTCCATCCCCCAGACGGTGCACATCTCACTTATTATGTATGTTTATACCCACCCCCTCTTCCCCCTCCCACCTGCCCGACACCCGATAGATGTTATTCCTATACGTGCACTTAGGTGTTGATCAGTGAAACCAATTTTCTGGTGAGTCCATGTGGTGCTTGTTTTTCCATCCTTGGGATACTTCACTTAGGAGAATGGGCTCCAGCTCCATCCAGGATAACACAAGAGGTGCTAGATCACCTTTGCTTTTTTTTTTTTTTTTGTGGCTGAGTAGAACTCCATGGTGTACATAGACCACATTTTATTAATCCACTCATTCCACATCTTTGCAATTGTGAATTGTGCTGCTTATAAACATTCTAGTGCAGATGTCTTTTTTTTATAGAATGTCTTTTTTTTTTTTTCCTTTGGGTAGATGCCCGGTAGTGGGATTGCTGGATCAAATGGCAGTTCTACTTTTAGTTCTTTGAGGTATCTCCATATTGCTTTCCATAGAGGTGGCACTAGTTTGCAGTCCCACCAGCAGCGTATGAGTGCTCCTAACTGGGTGATTTTTTTGTATTCACATGTCCCTAGAACTGGGGTGATTTCCAATTTATCATTCGCATTAAGATTAAAAGGTGGGAGGTTTTGATGATGTTATGGTGTAAACCGGGACTATCTCTGGGAAACCAGGGCACAGATAGTACCACCCTACCCAGGGTTGGAAAAGGGATAAAGGAAATTATGGCATGTATGTACCACCTATTCAGTCACAAAAGGGAGTGAAGTTCTGACACCTGCTACAACACGATGAACCTCAAAAACACTGCACTGAGTGAAAGAAGACAGGCCCCAAACACCACGCAGAGTGTGAGTCCGTGGATGTGAAGTGTCCAGATCATCGAACCCAAAGAGACAGAGATCACGTTGGTGGTTGGTTATATGCAGGGCTTGGGGGACAGGGGACACAGGAGTGACTGCTCACAGGGCACAGGGTTTTCCCCTGGAAGCGGGGAGGAGAAAGTTCTGGAAATAGATAGCAGAGGTGGTTGCACAACTTCTCCAATGCCCTACACGGCGCCGAATCTCGCACTTTAGAAGAGTTCGTGTTGTGTTATGCGGATTCCATGTCAATAAAAATACGAAGGAAGTGCAACGAGGGTGAGTTTCTCTCGTCTGCCGTGATTAGAGTTCAAAACCACACCAGCACTTTAAGGCATCCCAGTCACCTTCATTCTATGGGGTTATCGTGAACAGCTTCAGCCGGAATTTATGGCCACGGCTCTATAGCTCTGGTTGTAGGCGCTGAGGATTTCTGCGTACGCCCCGAAGGGGTCACGCCTCATTTGGCGACATCCCAGCTCAACCCTGTCACACAGAAGAGCAACTTCGTCCACCTGGAAAGGCTGTAGCCAAGCCCTCAATGGTCCCAGTTGTTTCCTTTCTTTTTTCCTTTCGAGCCCAGGTTCTACCAGCCTGCAGGTGGGTATAGGAGGTTTCACATACGAGTTGTTCAAGACCCGTGTATTCAGCGTAGTTGAACTGAAATGAGGATACGCGGATAAGGAGCAAAGAATACAACATTCAAACGGAATCTTAGCAGGAGGCATTGCATCCTCACGGATTAGCGTGTCGTGGCCTTGTGCGAGAGGAGACGTTAGAGGGGTGGAGATTGGATGTGTCCTTCTTCATCAGCTTCACCAACCCAGGATGGGCTGGGCGGGGAAAACAGTGCAAGGGAACCGTTCTACAGCAAGAGGAGTGCGTGCGCCATTATTTCGGGAGTAGAGTTTCATTGTGTGTGGAGCTCAGGAGGCGTTGCAAGCACCGAGTCCCTGCGGCTGGCCCAAGGACCTCAGGGAGCATCACCCTGTCTCTGCTGTGCCTTCAGCCGTTGCAATCAAGCTCGGCTGAAAAGGGGATCTGATTGCAGCGGCATCAGCTTCTTCTCGTGTTCTGGGAATGCAGGCTTCACTTGTCTGCCACGCTTTCTGCAAGCATGTTTTTTTTTTCTTTTTGCCATATTATTGTGTTTTATTTTTAATTTTTTTTATTTCAGAATATTTACGGGGGTACAAATGCCTCGGTTGCAAAAATTGCTTTTGCACCGCCCAAGTCGGAGCTACAAGCGTGTCCAGCCCCCCAGACATCATGCACGGAACGCATTAGGTGTGGATTTACCCATCCCCTCCTCCCTCTCCTACCTGCCCGACACCCAGTGAATGTTACTTCCATACGTGCACAGAAGCGTTCATCAATGAGTACCAATTTAATGGCTAGTAAAAAAAACGGCAAGCGCTTCTTGTCTTTCGAATACTTTTGGAAAAGGGAGAGGCACCTCTCTTTTCCATGAGCTTGCAGTCTGCATTTGCACAGATAACACACACGTTTGTGCAAAAGACAGAAGTGATCCCACGTAGCTTGAGTGATAGTCTATTTCCCTGAATATTTCATTTTCTTAAGCAAACCTTATATATATATTTTTTTTCTTTTCTAATTTTTTGCAATAAAAGGTCTTCGGTGTTAAAAACTGTATCAGCAGTTTGGCCTCCTAGAATATTTGGAGAGAAGCCAAATGACAACAGTTTCATGTCACACCTAGGTTTACAGACAGGATTATGATAGTTCCTCGATATTTAAGCAATGGCAAAATGTGTGCGATCGAAGATGTGATAGGGCTTGCCCTCAACGCCTACCAGATGCCATGATACAAGAAACACCCACAGAGCCCTTGTTTTAAAATAAAATAAAATGAAATAAAAACGTATTCATAGATTTAAGGTGATGCATGTTGGAAGCAGAAGTATGAACGTACACATTCGCTAATGTTAGAGTAATTCTCACACTGCACTTATATTAATGACATCAAGATTCACTGAAATGTGCCCGTCCTCCTATACCCCCACTCCAGCAAGACGAAGACAGTGTGTGGTTTACAGACATGCTTATGATATTTCCTCGATATTTGAGCAATGGCAAAGTGTGCGCAAACACGTGCAGGATGGGAGATATTGGAAAATGCTAACGCAGGGAGAGTTTTCTTATATGGAAGTGTAGGTAAGTAAGTTGCTTCCCCCAAAAGGAGAAAGGTGAGAAGGAAAAGGGACTTACCCAGAGGAGGAGGAAAAAAGCAAGCTTATTCAATTTGCAAGGTTTTAGGGCAACAAGAACGGGCACGTCCTATCACTGGCCAGGAAGACGCGGTCTTGCCGGGGTTCAAATCCAGACCCCTGTTTGCATCAGGACACCTGTTCTTCTGCCAAAGACTTTCAAGATATCAACGTCTCCTAGGGCAGGTGATTCTGCCGGAGGGTGTGTGATATTATTTTCAGACGCGTGGGCCCCGAGTGCATGGCTGCGGCATGCCCACGGGTGAGAACATGAGCTTCGTCTCAGGAAAAGCCCTGGAAGATGCAACATCTCCCGCAGGAGATTCCCGGGAGAGTGTCCGCAGGCGCCTGGAAACACTTAGCTATCGCTTTGCTTACTTGCGAGGAGTCAGAAAGGATTATTGAAACAGATTGGAATGTTGAGCCGGATTTGCAATTGTTCCTACGCTGTTTTCATTAACCAAAAAAGATGCGGAATAAACAGGGAAAAAAAAAAAAAAAAAGAAAACAAAACAAAACTCAAACTGAGAATGTAGCTGAAGACCGGTTCCCCTAAAAGGGGAAAGACATTGCGAATAGTTAGGGGGAGAGAAAATGTTAGACATTGACGGCTCAGGAAATAAAGGGGGAAGTTTGTCCAAGGGAAGTATTAAAAGTTACATTTTTTTTTGCAGGGCTGAAATAAAATGCAAAACAGATGCAAAAAAAAAATAAATCAAACCAAGGACTCTTATCAGTTATGATGTCAAGGTCTTGGGCGAATGTGAAATGCATTTGTTCATCAGGGAAAGAAAAGGCTTGAAGTTCAACATCTTTATTGCATGATAGCACCTGAGTGCCTGGTGCCCACCTGTCCAGGTGCCAGGTTTGGGCAGAATAGAGTAAGAACGGAAATGCGACAAGTGACAAAGAAAGAGAGACAACAGAGTCTTTGACAGCATTGAAAAGCGCGTGATGATAATGCTGTCTGCTTAGAGAGAGGGCATTGCTTTAAGGTGGAATATCGATCCGTTCCGTGCACCAACATCTTGCCAACGTGGTAGACCAGATACCCCAGCTGGTTCGGGTCTCCTGGTTCACAGAAACTTTATGAATCACGCCTTTCGAGTACAGGCAACGTTGGCTGAGATCAAAGCCATCAGAGAAAAGGAAGGAATGACAGGGAGCTCTGGTGAAGACAACGAGGACATCCTAAGTTGGAAGCTGTGAGTGCACGCGTGCACAGTTAACGAAGGCAGATGAATAAGAGAGACTGCCCCCGGTATGAGAAAAGTCAAGTTAAAAGACATGACGTTTGTATCCTGACGTTGGCCAGGCCCTGGGGCAGATACCACGTCCCTGGGATCACAGGGGGAGCTCTTGTTATTAAAGGATGCCTGTCCTCTACACTGGGGACTTTTTAGGAATAATTAATTACATATCCCTTCTCTTGGCTCAGAGAAATTCCACTAACCCCTCCCTTGTGAGCTGTCATTATTTTATGGGCATAGCTTAGGCTACAGCCAACTCTTCCAATGCAATTAGACACGGGTGAATTAGAAAATAAAAGGCTGTCATTGCCTCACGTTCAGAGGTCACTTGAGTTGCCCAGAGTAACACAATCGAGATAGAACTGGAAGGAGACCCACTGTTAATGTCCGGCTGACACATTTTCTCAGGGATGCCTGAGGCCCCGGCACGTGGTGCACCTACGTTCCCAGCCCAACCCCAGTTACTCTCCGTGGGCTGCAGTAGAGAACTCTCAAATGACACACAAGGACCTTCCGAGCAAAGTTCCCAGAGGGGAAACGACATGCACATGGAATACAAGGGGTTTCCCTGGAAATGCTGCTGCCAGGAGAGAGGTCGCATATTGATGCATAGAAGCATTAAATCACACTGGATACTTTCGTCTCTCTTCTCTGCGCTGTGCCCCAACTATACGAGTGACATGAACACGACCCTCTGTGAGTCAGACGCACGCCTGGTAATTTCCCAAGAGACTCAAAAAATGCATAGTTTCTACTCTTCCCAATCAGAGGAGAGAACAAAGGAGTTTTATCTGGAAGCAACTCCGGATGCCAGGGGGATTGCAAAGGTGAAGTTCCTTCCCACCATTGTTAGGGCAAGGATATGTGGGCCATGGCCACTGGAAGCCGGGACAATTAAGGCATTGTTTCTTTGCAACCCTTCCATATATATTTCAATATATATATATAGATAGATAACTTTTTCTGCATGCATCAGTTTAAATAGAGTTGTTTGTCCCAAAGACAGCGACATCCTTAAGCTAAGCAGCAGACTCGTGAAGGGAAGCTGTAGCTTCCTGCACACACAAAGGGGGTCAGCCTTTCTCTCGTTCTAGCTCGTGAGTGACATTCCAGACGTCTGCCCGAGACAGAGCCTACGCTATAGCGTAAGTGGCAGGAGATTGATGGAGGTTCCTGCTTGTTAGACACACTGGGTCGTTTGTCTTCAGCCAGAGTCACACGCATGAACAGATGGTAACGAGAAACATGAGCCGGCATGACTAGCAGTAGGGTTTCGTAGAGAGGGCAGGGTACACCCTAACGTACATGGCTGTTTAGCGCCCTGCCTGAGCAGGACAGGACTGTGAGCTCGAGTTTCCACACTGCATTCCTTATGCCTGGGAGAGGGTCTGGGGTTGGACTTCTGTTCTTGAAATCACCTACAAGGCACCTGTCAGATTGATTAACCCAGTGGAATCTGTGCTTAGGGATGCATGGATGGATGGACAGATGGACAGATGGATGGGTGGATGGATAGATGGACAGATGGATGGATGGATGGATGGATGGATGGATAGATAGATGGACAGATGGATGGATGGATGGATAGATGGATGGATGGACAGATGGATAGATGGATGGATGAATGGATAGATGCATAGATGGATAGATGGATACATGGATGGATGGATGGATGGATGGATGGATGGATGGATGGGGGATGGATGGATGGATGGTTGGCTGGATGGATAGATGGCTGGATAGATTGATAGATGGATGCATGGATGGATACATGGATGGATGGATAGGTACATAGATAGATGGATGGATAGATAGAACAGACCATAAGAGATGAAAATATCCAATGGCCAGCATTCTGTGCATTGAAAACAGGGCTTCTATCTCCCATGAATGTGTCTAACAAAAAGTTTGGTGAAGTCTTTCTCAAAAAAAGAAAGGAAGGAAGGAGGGAAGGAAAGAAGGAAAAGAGAAAGGCAAAGCAAAGAAAAGAAGAAAGCAAGCAAGCAGTCACCTGTATCAGAAAGCCCACCCCAAGTTTATTTGCTAAACTCCGCATTCCCTTTTGCACATGGATTAAATGCAGAACGTGGCCCTACAGACAAACTCACTCCTTTTCCAACGCTGGGCTCTTTCCAGGCGGCACATGGGTGAGCTCAGTAACTTGCACCTAGCCAGAGTCCGGTGACAGTTAAAATAAGAAAGGTGCCGACTTGCTATGGTTGCAACACGGACGCTCCCGGGGCTGCGTGTCTATGGTGGGGTCACAGAAGTTGGACTTGCGGGCGCAGCTGGACAGAGCCGTCCACGGTGAGCGAGGGTCACCGGTGAGAAGTGAACCTTGCACGGTCCTGCCCGGCCACGGGGAGAGGCCTATTGTGCTGCGGCTGGGTGCCAAGGCTTCCCGGCCTCGTGGCTAGCTGTGCAAAGGGGAAAACGTGCCCCTTTCTGTCTGTCAGCTGATCCGAAGGCCGCATGAGCCCCCGCCATGCTGGGAGAACGGGGAGGGGGTAAGTCTAGTCTGAAGGAGAGGGAAGCCTCCCTGGGGTGTCCACGGGAGCAGAGGTGCCTCTGGGTAAGCGCACGGCCCGTCTGGTCTTCTGAGCTGATGCCGGGAAGAGCGATAAGGGGAGGAAAATTCTCCCTGGCTACAGGGAGGAGGCCTCGAGCCCAGGGAGGGCCGGCTCAGGAAGGGCTGGGCCGGGCTAGAGTTAGAGCTGAGGCCGGCCTCGTCTAGTCCGCCTGCACCCGGGGCTGGATTCTGCAGCCTGAATCCCTTGGGGTCCTTTGGCCGGGTCAGGGCTCCATGGCGGTCCGTATGGGTCCTTCTGCGTTTACACCACCGCTGACCTGGCCCTGTCCTGGGTCACGCACCTTTAGCCTCTGTGTGTCCGTGTGTCTGTGTGTGTGTATTATATATGCATGTGTGTTTCTGTGTGGGTTTATGTGTGCACGTGTGTTGCTGTGGTGCGCACGTTTGTATGTGTAGGTGCCATGTATACATGGGTTTCTGCATGAGTGTATGTGTGCATGTGTGTTTGTGCATGCACATGTGTTTGTGTGTATGTGAGTATGCACGCAGTTCTATATATGCGTATGTTTCTGTATTAGTTTATGTATGTATGCACATGTTTTTGTGTATATGTGTGTATTCGTGTAGGTGTGGGTATCATGCGATTCTGTACCAGTGTATGCATGTATGCATGTGTTTCTGTGTATATATGTGCATGTATGTGCATATAAGTGCACATATGCATGTGTTATACATGCATGTGTTTGCATGTGTACATATATTTGTATGTATGTATGTATACGTGTAGGTGTATGTATTCATGGTTTTCTGCAACAGTGTATGCATGCATGTGTATATATGCGCCTGCATGTAGGTGTGTTTCTGTATCCATGCATGTATGTATGCATGGGTTGTACATACACGTGTGCATGCATGTAGTGTGTGTAGGCATGTGTGTCTGCATGAGCATATGCACGTGTGTGCATTTGGGTTTGTGCATGGCAGTGTGTCTCTGTGCGTCACCCAGAGCAATCCTCTCTCTCCCAACAAAATGAAGAGATTCAGCTCTTTCCAGAATCTCTTCTCCACAGCGCTAACTGCGCATCCCGACGGTGTTGGGTTTCACGTTGCTGACGGAGACGTCTGCGTGGGTCAGGCGAGGCAGCGCAGGAGGTCGGCGCTAACATCAGTCCTGAGTTACCCCACACCGTCAAACATGTTTCCAACAGGAAAAAAAAAAAAGCTCCCCCAGCTAAAATGCTGACTGCTGCAAGAGAACTGGCTAAAATGCCTGGAGCTCAAGTCTCAAGATGCATGCGACAAACACGTCCACGGCAGCGTGCCGCTGCCTTCGAGAGGAAGGAATGGACGTTAGCAAGGGATTTCTCTCTAGACCCTGAGTGTTTGGTCAGATACCTTCAATTATACCCTGGTGAACATTGCCCACAATATCCTGCCTCCTCTCAAATACAAACACACACACACACACACACACACACACACACACACACACACAGAGTCTTGAAGTCTGTATTCGCCACCCTCAGACGTGACTGTCCTAAACTTCACTGTGACGTCTGAGAAAGGGACAGCCTTCCAAATTTTACGTACGGTTAGTTAAAGTCTGAGCCGTGCTGTTCACAGCCGGCTCCCTCCCCCGAACGGTAAAGCACTTACACACGCTCTCTGCCCAGAGATCGCTTTCGGGGCGACGTGACTCTGCTTCCTACAGATCAGAGCAGGGCGAATATCGGGGTGGCAGCTACTGTGCGTGAAGCCCCTCTTCCGCTGGAGCTGCAGGGCCGTGGCTGGGTCAGATGCCCCTGCCATCCGTGACACCCCGACGTGGAAATAAACAGTCCCTGAGCCTGGGTGAGGCGGGAGGGGGCAGCGGCTCGGGTATGAGGCGTGAGAGCTGCAGATTTTACACGCCGCTCGATTTATAACCCTGGAGGGCGTCTGCGCTGTGCTCGGGGCTCTGGGCAGAGAGCTGCGCCCGGGTGTGCCCCCGGGGCCAACGTAGCCCGTCTGGACAGAGCAGCTAGAGCTGAACGCCGCGGCGGTGCCAACCCGTTCTGCCTGCAGACCGTTGGGAGGGCACCTTAGATCCCTCACTGGCTTCATCCGTGGCTGCCTCTCTTCCTTGCAAACCCCTCTCGAGCCGTGGTTGCATTGTCCCTGTGAAATTTCTCCATGTGTCACTGTCTGCAGGGTGCAAAATATGTAGCTTCTTGGAAAATGTTATTTTTCTTTGCAAGCACGTGCTTTTTGAAAATGATTTCTTACAGCTACAAAGACAGTGTCATCAGGAATCTAGATGTATGCATTTCTCTGGGAGAAAAAAAAAGTTGGAAAAGATAAGAAAAAACAAAAACAAGGAGCTTTCTCAAATGGAACCTTGGAGAGAATTTGGTGTTGTCAACAGTAACTGTATAGCGGCTATTCTTTTTTGGGGGGTGGAGCAGAGTCTCATGCTGTCGCCCGGGCTAGAGTGCCAAGGCGTCAGCCTAGCTCACAGCAACCTCCAACTCCTGGGCTCAATCAATCCTCCTGCCTCAGCCTCCCGAGTAGCTGGGACTACAGGCATGCGCCACCACGCCCAGCTAGCTTTTCTATTTTTAGTAGAGACAGGATCTTGCTCTTGCTCAGGCTGGTCTCAAACTGCTGAGCTCAATAGATCCTCCTGCCTTGGAATCCCAGAGTGCTGGGATAACAGGTGTGAGCCACCGCGCCTGGCCTCGGAGCTATTCTTGACATTACCAGTGAAGCCACATCCTGGGCATGAAGGGCAAACTAGAGATGACCAGTGAGGAACACTGGCCAGAGAAAGCCACCCAAGCCTGGCTTCTGTGGGCTTTCCACATTGGCTTCTCTCATTCCCTCCTGGCAAAAGCCATCTTCTTGGCAGAGGTCCAGCTAGCCGGGGCGAAGGCGCCATCACACTCAGCTGTCTGAACAGGTGACTGTCCGTAAGAATTCCAGGGCAGGGACAGGGCCCGTTAGATCTCACGGTTCCCACTCTGAATGCACATGAGAACGATCTAGAAAAATGTTTCGGAAAGTAATAATGATATCTTGGATATGCCACCAAACACACGGAGGGAACAAAAAAATTGGTAAATGAAGAACTTTTGTGTTTCAGAAGCAAGGGAGTGGCACAGGATGGGAGACTATATCGCAAGTCATACATTGGATAAGAGTCAAGATTCTCTAGAAAAACAGGACCGATGGGATAGATGACATATGGACACAGATGAGATTTAGGGGATTGGTGACATGACTGTGTTGTCTGAGAGGTTACACCCTATGCCATTTGCAAGCCAGACAACCAGGAACCCTGGAGGCATGATTCCGTCCAAGTCTGGAGTCCTGAGCACCAGGGAGGGGTGCCGTTGGTACAGCTCCCAGTCCTACTACGTGGTCCTTACTCCACCAAAAACACTTAGGGAAACCACAGCCCCACCCCACCTCACCCTCAGCAATCACCCGATGAATAAAATGACAGGCTTTACAACCACTTTTCACATACTCATCAGGAAAGAATAGCTCTAAAAAGCCTCGGCTTCCAATAATCACACAAACGTTTCATTTTAAAGGCAGGCGCCTGACACTTGCCGGAATGGTCCAAAAATCACAGACACCTGAGCAGGTGTTGGCGGATCTAGAGCTGCCCTTACAATGACTGCCTTCATTTCAGCAGAGTTAATTAAAAAAAGAGGAAAAAAAAAAAAACCCAGCCAGTGACAAAGGAAATGTATTGCTTTGCCTGGATACCTAAAAGATGGCAATCAGAGGTTAATTGGTAACGGGACACTCTTCCCGTATCGTAAAAGGCACCATTCATGGATGCCTTTTCGAAAGCCAAAGTCTTGACATCTTTGGTTGTCTGACCGTCCTCAGGAGGAGACACACTTTGGATGTGTTTCCACTTTTTAAACACTCTTACACAGATTCTTTATTTTGTGGCTGTCTTAGTTCCTTTTGGGCTGCTATCACAGAATACCGTAGACTGGCGGCTGATAAACAGCAGAGACTTGCTGTGGACAGATCTGGAGGCTGGACGTCAGTGCGGGGGTGAGCAAGGCACATCCGTGTTTCTGGATTGTGGCCAGAAACTCCATCAAAATACCTTGGAGTAGAGCCAAAGCCCAGTAACCCGAGGCCTGTGCACACACATGTGCACACATAGACACACGGGCACACACAGACACACAGAATGCTCCGGTGCACTCACAGGGATCCAGCCACACCCACAGCCAGACACACAGGCTTGTGTATTGTGCACACAGACACACATCCATGCACACGGAGACACAGAGGCAGATACATACAGACACTCTCAGACATACTTGGGCACATACACAAGTAAATATATACACAGAGACACATGTACACACATGCATACAGACACAGACACAAACATGCAGATGCATGTAGATATATATATGCATGTACTCACATATACATATACACACAGACATTTATACACAGAGGCACACATAAAACACACAACATACCTATGCACACAGGCAAGTATGTATACACACAGGGACACACATACACACATACTCACACATAAATACACAGGACAAATGCACACCTACATGCACGCAAAGACATACATGGGCATATGCACATATATACCCATAGCACAACTATGTACGTGTACACACATACATACAAGCACTGTGACACACAGACACACAGCGTACCCATAAACACAACAGACACACAAGCACATAGACATACACCCATGTGCACACACACACACACACGCACGCGCGCACACTCACCATCGTTGTTAAGGGCAACGGTACTTCCAGAGCCTTCGCACTTGCTTAGAACCACGTTTCCTCTTACACAGACTCCACCCCACGTGCTGCTGCCTCGATCCCCCACTGCGTGTCTCTCAGTCTTTCCCTGTCCTCGGGGGAGCTGTCCCCTACCGGGCTCTCAAACACATTTTCCTACCTGCAAAACATAAGGGCCCTTGTTCGGCCGTCCACCCTGCATCCTGACACAGTGGGGTTGCATGCCCGGGCCCTGTCCCCGCCTTCCTAAACGCATCTCCACTGAGATGAACCCGAGCCACAGGCACAGAGGAGCCCGGGGTGCTCCCAACCCCAGGGCTGCAGCCCGGCTCCCACGAGTGGCGTTTGGACTCAGCCCAGAGTAAGGAGGGAAGCCTTGTCCGTGGCATTGGGCAGAGATTTTCTTCCTAAGCCTTCCTGGTGGCAGAATGTTCATGCCACTCTGTCATTGATGGCTCTGCTCAGGGAGAGGGGCCGTGAGCGTGGCCAGCGTGTGGCCTCACACGGCCAGGACAGGAGGAGCCTTGATTGTCCTGACCCCACGTCCGTCCCCAGCGCTCTTGGGGGAAGGTCTTCACTAAGAAGCAACACTGTCTATGCCTGTAGAAGGGCAGCATTTTCAAATATTTGCTTTTCAAAAGCAAAATAGCTATTGGCATTGAAGGAGAAGAAGAGAGCCATGCCGTGGAGGCTGGGGTCCGACAGGGGTAGTTTTAAGAGATTCCAGGGAGGAGCTCTGCAGAGAAGAGAATCCCAGAGCTGCAGCTGGGGCCTGTGGTTTCTGGTTAACTCACGGAATCAAATCTTCTAGGTTTGCGGACACATCTACGCTACCCATGATAGCTTGGATTTCTATGGGTTACACAGAGTTCAGAGCAGGACCCACCTTTGCCCTGTTTCTGGTCGAGAAGGCCCTGGATGGTGCCACCTGCTTTAAAGAGGCCACACCTGGTGTATCCCACCTGCCTTACATAGACCAAATCTTGTTTATTCTCACCTGCCTTAGACAGACTACATATGGTGTATCCCACTTGCTTTAAATAGACCACACCTGGTATATCTCACTCGCTTTAAACAGACCACACCTGGTTTATCTCACCTGCTTTAAATAGAATACACCTGATGTATTCCACCTGCTTTCAATAGACCACACCTGGTATATCCCACCTACTTTAAATAGGCCACACCTTGTGTATCTCACCTGCTTTAAATCATCTACACCTGCCATATCCCACCTGCTTCAAATAGACCACACCTGTAGTATCCCACTTACTTTAAACCAGGCCGTCCTCAAAGTACAGCCTGAGGGCCACATGTGGGTGTTTCTGCCAGTTTGTTTTTTTACTTCAAAATAAGATATGTGCAGTGTGCATAGGAATTTGTTCATAGTTTTTTTTTTAAACTATAGTCCGTCCCTCCAACGGTCTGAGGGACAGTGAACTGGCCCCTTGTTTAAAAAGTTTGGGGACCCCTGCTTTAAGTAGACCACACCTAAGTGACTCTACCTCCTGTATGTCAGGGCCTGGGGTAAGGTGAGAACTGTGGAGACCACAGCCTGTCTCAGGAGGAGAGAATAGCCCCGGTGGCCCTAGGCTGGCCAAGTATCCATGACCTAAACATCCTTAGACACACGCACAGTCTTGGTTCTGCTCAAAGACACGTTTTCTTTCCTTGTCATGACATGGGAGCCCAGCAGAGTCAGGAAGGTGGAGTCTGGACACGCCGTGCTGTCCACAGAGATCTAGAAGCTCAACGCCACTCTTTTTATCCTCATTACTTATGGTCAGTTCTGCCTTAAAGAGACATAGGTGTTCCCAAAAATCACTGGCTATGCAAAGACCACTCAAAAAAAACCCCACAAAGCTATGGGCAAAACAAGGTGAGGGAAGTCCTCAAAGATATAATCACTGACACCCAAAGTATATACAATTTGTATTTGTCAATTGAAGAATGAATAATTAATTAACAAACAAAAAGATAAAAGCCTGTTAAAAAACGGTAGCATGGTTTTACATATACTAAATGGTTAATAAATATAGAAACAATAATAGGCATCGTCAGACCCTCCCCAGAGAAATATCTGATGTTGGTTTTGCAGAAACGGACATCAGAAAGGTGGCTGCTTAGGAAATACTGTGAAGCAGGGGAGGCAGTGCTGTGGTCGAATGTTTGTCTCCCTCCCCAAATCCATGTGTTGAAACTCTCACCCCCAAGGTGATGGTGTTGGCAGGTGGGGCCTTTGGGAGGTGATGGGGTCCTGAGGGTGGAGCCTCACGGATGGGACCAGGGTCCTTATAATAAAAGGGCCCCCAGAGAGCTCCCTCGCCCCTTCCACCACATGAGGACACAGCGGGAAGGCGCCGTCTGTGAACCAGGAGGTGAGTCCCCGCCAGACACAGCCCCTGCCACGCCGGGATCTCGCACTTCCAGCCTCCAGAGCTGTGAGCAGTGAATGTCTGTTTACACTACTCAATGTATGGTGTTTTGCCATAGCAGCACAAATGGACTAAGACAAGCGAGTTGCCTGAAAAATAACAAGCAGTTGTTGTCTTAGTTGTAAATGGGTCCATGTGACTCTTAAGATACTTGAAAACTAAGGAAGCTGGTACATGGCTGAGGTGTGGACATGTGTGCTTTTTGCTTTTTTGTTGTTGTTGTTCAGGTGAAGTTTTCAGTTTGGATGCAACTGTATTTTCTTACCTGCAACCTTGTGTGTGTGTGTGTGTGTGTGTGTGTGTAGGAAACCATCCAAAATTAAATGCAAAATTTGTATTAGGCTCAAATTGTCCCCGGATATGTCAATTATCTTGCAACCAATTTGTGTTTTCCAAGCTTGTGTTATAGAAGAATCAATGGGTTTTTTTTTTGTGTGTGTGTTTATTATACCACCTATTCATTTGCTACTATATGCAGGGGCCTGCCCTAAGTCCTAAAAACACGGTGCAATGGAATAGACTATAACCCAAGACACTACACTACACTGCATTGCAGATGGAGACACATTCTCCGTGCCCTGCTATCCTTGTCTGCTACAGGGTGTGTGTGTGTTTGCATACACACTTATATGCTCTCAAACACGCCGACACACACATTTTTTAGCTGGGAGGAAGATACATCACTTTTCTGATACTGTTTGTGCTGCTTACCTCCTTATTGTTTTCACCCAAAAGTGCAATCATTTTGTCTGGACCAGTGAGCCGACAGTCAAGCAGTGGCGGAGTGAACATGCATTCATTCAAGGCACGGTCAGGAAATCCCACCCAACAACGCAGCTTTCTTTGGCTGGGAACAATTCCGTCTCCCCTGGGAGACAGGGGGTGGCCAGGATGTCAGTGATATTTCGGGAACTTCAGCAAGAAAATGGAGTGGAAGGGGGAGAGAGAAAATTCCCGCCCAGACAGCCTTGGAAAAGGTGGGACCGTGGCCTGTTTCAGGAGTTGTGGACTGTCAGGCGGTACTCACCGCAACCAGGTACACGTCGCCTAAAAGCAAAATGATATGAAGCCCAGAATTCATTGACAGCTTCACTTAGGGGTGTGTGTTTGTGTGGGGGCAGGGCTGATGGAAATTTAACCAGGATGTCTGTCATTTTTATAATCGGGGTATATTCATCTGCTCGGGCTGTCCTAATAATATCCCACAGACTGGGCAGATTAAACCTGGACATTTGTTCTCTCGTGTCCTGCAGGCTGGAAGTCCCAGATCCAGGTGTCTCAGGGCTGCTTCCTCCTGAGTCCTCTCTCCTGGGGGTGTAGACACCGTCTGCTCCCTGTGTCCTCATGGGGTCGTCCCTCTGTGCCTGTCTGTGTCATCGTCTCCTCTGCTTATAAGGACACCAGTCCTGTTGGATCAGGGCCCATCCTGGTGCCTCAGTTTACCCTTAATCAACTTTTTAACGTCCCCATCTCCAAACACAGCCACCGTCTGAGGTCTTGGGGGTCAGGGCTCCAACATAAGAGCATTAGGACCATTCAGCCCCTAGCAGAAGCTGAGGATTTGTTATGGTTTTTATTTCCTTCCAAAAAGCTACCATCTGCCTGAGGAATTCAGGTCTGTGCAGACCGAAATACTGAACTATGTCCTCTTTATTTTCGTCTCCCTTCAGAAATGCAACCCTTGCTCTCTTGTAGTCCTCACAGGACACTAAAAGAATTTTTTTTTTATTTCATAGATGCCAAATGGAACCAAAAGAATGCTTGCCTCTTTCTCTCGTATAGCTTGTCCAACATAGCGTCTGGTAGGCTCGGCTCATACCAGGGAAGGGAGAAGCAGGGAAAACAATTCAGGAGGGAAACCTGACTCATCCTCCGTGCTCGGGAAGGCATTTTCTTGCATTGCTATGTTCCCTTGAGTGAATTTGTGAAGCGGCACCTCCACAGCTGCTTGGTGGGGTTTGGGGGCACACCTCACCTCGCCCTTGCCCACCTGCAAACATGCCCCAGGGACGGAATGGGCTGTAGCCCCAGGGGAGCCAATGGTAGCATTTGACCCAACAGATACACCGTGTGCAAATGCAACGTGGCATTGTCGGGGCTCAGAAGGCAACACCCCGACACAAAGTCCTCAGAAGCAAAAGTTTCCCCCATAACCTTCTCCCGCCCTCCCGTCTCTGTCCCATCCTGCCCGGAGGTAGCCATGGAAACTAGAATCCCTCCTCCCCAAGGCTGGTCCAAGAATCCAGAACCCCTTTCCTCCAAATCCAGCTGTAAACCCTAAACGTACGACTCCAACTCTCCCTCCACGTTTCTGTGTAAGAACTGGCCGTAAGGGAATTCTCCTCCTGCCTTGTCCGGCTGTAGGTCACGAGACCCCCACTCCAGAGAGGGTCCCGCCCCACACCCAACAGGAAGGAGGCCGCTCAGAGAGGCCAAGAAGAGTCCGGACAGACGGGCCCTGCTGGGTTCCCCACTCAGTCCGTCAGCGTCAGATCACGCCCTTCTGCCCCATCGTATTTCTACACGGCTGCCCACACCGCGTTGGACCTGAGCATAAACATGGACGGTTTCCCCTGCGTCTCTGGATCTTCTCTCTGAAAGCTCCCGTGGGCACATGTTAAATACACGTGTGTGCCTCTTCTCCTGTTAACCAATCTGCCTCATGCCAGATGCCTGGTGTCTACAACATGCATCTTTGAAAAGAGGTGAAACTTCCAGGATGTCTGTCTACACTGCTGTGGATCAAGGGGTTGGTTGGGGCCACCATTCCCAGATTCTAGAAAGATACAGCCATTCCTCTCAGCTCTGTGCATTCGCCTACATCAGCTCTGTTTGCAGGGCTCTGCATCTTCCCCACTTACTAACCCCATTTGTGGTTGAGTTTCACCCCCTGCAAAACGGGGACTCTGTACCCAGCCCATCAACGGCTCTGAGAATCAATGACACTTGGTGTGAAGCAGCTAGCCCCAGCCTGATCCGTGTCAAACGCTCACTTGGGCTGGCTGTTATTAAACGTCTGCCCAGATGGAAGGGAGAATATGGACTTCTCCCAAATCTCTTGGCTGGTAGGCTCTGACCTCTCACAGAAGAAATTAAAAAAAAAATTATTTAAAGCCAGGCACTGTGGCCCACATCTGTAATCCCAACACTTTGGGAGATTGAAGTGGGAGGACCAGGTGAGGCCAAGAGTTTGAGACCAGCCTGGACATCACAGCAAGACTCTATCTCTACAAAAATTTTTTTAAAAATTAGCTGGGCGTGGATGGTGGTGCATACCTGTAGTCCCAGCTCCTCGGGAGGCTGAGGTGGGAGGATCTCTTAAGCCCAGGAGTTTGAGGTGAGCTATGATTGTGCCACTACATCCTAGCCCGGGTGGAAAAGCTTAGACTTAATCTCAAAAAATACGTAAATAAAATAAATTATGTAAGCCTTGGCCTAGAGTGGAATGAATTCTCTTACTATTTTGTAGTTCGTCAAAATAGTTGAAAAGGCTTGGGTATTAACATTTTCTTTTGGAATGATGTCACTTTAGGGCCAAACACATAGTTTTTTTTTTAAGTCATTGGTGCTGAATTGGTTTTCCTACACCAAATGCATTAGTATAGCTAACTGCCATCGTGCAAGGTGGATCGAATTGAGGGCTGGCATTGAACTGTGTTTCTCTTGAAACCGGGACATTTGCAAATGGATCCTTCAGACCCGGCGAGTAAAAGATCATAAAACATTCTAGTGCAGATGTCTTCATTACAGCATGACTCAATATGTGGGACCTAAACGTCTGTCCCTCCAGAAAAATTTTGAAATAAAATTAAAAACAGATAATAAGACGCTCCCAGTTGTCGGGTCTAAAGGATCTATTTGCAAATGTCTCACTTACGAGAGAAATATACCATGCAAACCTAGACCCCATCATCTCTGGCATGATCTTCAACACAATTTTTTTAAATCAGGATCTGGGCGATGCTTTGGGTTTCTTTTTACTAGGACTGTTTCCCGGATGGTGCGTGTTTCTTAAGAGTGCTTTGTTGTTGTCAAATCAGTCGGCTGCTGACAAATCCCTTAAATGTCGACCCAAAGCATTTATTTCTTCAGTGTCTCGGGGCACAATGTTTAAACTGCATTCATGTGGTCATCCCTGCCACGGTTTCTGTTCCACTCCGCATGCTAAGGTTCGTAGCACGGCGCGATTCCAGGACATGAAATGCGGCTTCCTTTCTCTCCAGGGTAGACACATTCCTGGGAGGCAACGGGAGGGAGTGAAGCCCACAGCATTCCATAGGCAGCGGTCGGGATGCTTGCAGCTACTATCAATAGAATATTCTAGCACCGTCCACATTTCTCCCCTGCAAAGTACTCGTGGTGTTGCTGTGCTCAGTCGTGCATCCACCCTGGGCTACTGGCTGTCAGCTCTTTCGAATGGCTTTGAAAAAACACGCTAGTCACAGTGCTTCGGTTTTTAAAGCTCCTTCCAGGGTAAAGTTCACGGATATCATAGAATCGACGTTGTTCTGAGCTAAAATGACAAAGCCAGTCACGTTGGACACGGATGCACTCGGACACCTAGGCTACACCCACCCCTTTTCCTACCTGGGACTCCTCGTCTAAGCAGGTAGACTCCTCAGGACTTCATGGCTATCAGCACAAGGTGGTCCCTAGAACTACCTGCCCTTTGCAGTGAACTCTATCACCCCTTGGCTACTGTTAGCTTATCGGAAGATTACTACTGAAAACAACCAAACCGTACTCACGGAAGTCCAGTGATCCTTGGACACAGATTCTAGATTCTTCTGGTGACCTTATGTATCCGAAGCCCCTACAATGGCTGTACCATGCATTTATATATATTATCATGGTCAATCCTTATGATGAGCTACGATGATAGTAGCCACCGTTCTTTTTGCTGCAACTGGGATCCCTAGAAAACAGAGTATGCCTGGGAGTGTGGGTAGGGGGCTCTAAAGATGTTCTGTAAAAGAGACACCTGCACATGGATGTTTACAGCAGCATACTTCACTATTGCAGAGATGTGGAGACAACCCAAGTGCCCATCCATGCATGAGTGGATGAATAAAATGTGGTCTATGTACACCATGGAGTTCTACTCAGCCACAAAAAGCAATGGCGATCTAGCACCTCTTGTGTTGTCCTGGATGGAGCTGGAGCCCATTCTACTAAGTGAAGTGTCCCAAGAATGGAAAAACAAGCATGACATGTGCACTCACCATCAAATTGGTATTCGCTGACCAACACTTACGTGCACATATGGAAATAACATTCATCGGGTGTCGGGTAGGTGGGAGGGGGAGGAGGGGATGGGTAAATTCACACCTAACAGGTAAAATACACACTGTCTGGGGGATGGGCACATTTCGACTCAAACGATACAAAAGCAATTTTGGGCTCAATGATACAAAACATAACCAAAATGTTTGTACCCCATACATTCTGATATTTATAAATAAATAAAATGCCATGAACACGATGGTTTTTTTTTTTTATTATTATTACCTGACTCCAGGTCCCATCTGCCAGCAACAAAGCTTAGCCTTGAAGAAACTTCCAGACCAAACTATTTATGCCAAAAACAAAACAAAACAAACCCTATTCTTTAAAAGAAAGCAATCTGGCTGGGACATGTCTGAGGCTGTGTAGAGAAAACGGTGGTTCTCTTTATCAAGGGTCATCAAACTTTTACCGTCTGGAAGCTTAGGGGGATGCTGGCCGGTTCCAACAGCCCCAGGCAGTGCTTTTATTATAATATCACCCCCATTTGGGGCGGGGGAGATGGGGAAGAGGGTAGACACTGAGGAGTCACAAGGTGACATCGCACGCCTAAGGCGTCGGAGCTCGGGGACGCTGACGTCTAAGTCCCAGCAAGTCACCTGCAGTATGGTAGGCTCCAGGGATTCTCTGGCTAAGCTCTTAAAACCTGGAAGATGGCACAATGGTGTGAAAATGTTGCGACAAGTGTTACAGCTAGTGTCACAGTTCTTGACAGGGGAAAGAACCGAGCGGCATGCGAAGGGCCGGAGAACAGCCTCTATTCCTGCACAGCAGGCTCAGCACGCCTAGTGTTACAGCTCTCTTCTCGTCTTCTGATCTTCTGCCCCCTCTTCTTGGTTCTCCTCCTGCTTTTATACCCTTGGTAGGGCTCAAAATGCATCCAATCAGCTACAAGCTTTAACATCCAATCAGCATCAAGCTTTAACATCCAATCAGCAACAAGCTTTAACATCCAATCAGCAACAGTGGGATTAAAATATAACCCAATCAGGATCACGCAAGCAGCGTGGCTGGAGACAGGTGGCGGCATGATGGCCGGGGGCATTCCAGCACCCGGGGCCGGCCCCAGCAGCGTGCCCTCCAACTGGCCACGTGCAGCACTGGCCCCTGGAGATGTGGAGCAATGGGGAGGTGTCCAGTGGCCGCGTCAAAAACAC